>NC_048604.1:85876557-86176557 GCF_003668045.3 Cricetulus griseus
TTCAGGCCAACTGTTTCTGTGGGTTTCTCCAACCTGGTACAGACTCCATAAAAATCTTCATTACTCCCTCTTTTCAACTAAATTCCAGATTTCAGCTCAGTGGATGCCTGTGGATGTCTGTCTCTGCTTACATCAGCCACTGGATGAGGGCTCTAGGATTGCATAAAGAGAAGTCATCAATCTCATTTTAGGGGAAGGGCTTTTAGGTTATCGTCTCCACCATGGCCTGCATTGTCAGATCGTGTCATCCTTGTAGGTTTCTGGAGATCTCCCTAGTTCCAGATCTCTTCTCAGACCTATAATAGCTCCCTCTAATATGGCATCTCTCATCCTGCTCTCTCTCTTCTATTCTTTCCCCAACTCAATATTTCTGCTCCTAAATTTCCTCTCCTGTAATCCTCTTCTCTTGCTCTTATTGTGGCAGCATCATTTCTCCTACCCTCATGCTCCCAATTAGTTCATGAGTTCATGCCCCTTCCATTCCTGGGGTCCCTTTATCCCTGAGAGTCTTTCATGTATCGTAATTTCTTTGGTGAAGAGGATTATAGGCTGGTAATCCTTTGCTCTATGTCTAAAATTCATATATGAATGAGTACATACCATATTTGTATTTTTGTGACTGCGTTACCCTACTCAGGATGGTTTCTTCTAGTTCCATTCATTTGCCTGCGAATTTCAAGATTCCATTGCTTTTTTATGCTGAGTAGTACTCCATTGTATAAATGTACCACATTTTGTCTATCAATTCTTCAGTTGAGGGGCATCTAGGTTGCTTCCAGGTTCTGGCTATTACAAACAATGCTGCTATGAGCATGGTTGAACATATGTCACTGTATGAACATGCAATATTTGGGTATATACCCAAGAGAGAAATGGCTGGATCTTGAGGTAGACTGATTCCCATTTTTCTGAGCAAACACCATACTGATTTCCAGAGTGGTCTTACAAGTTTGCACTCCTACCAGCAATGGAGGAGTGTTCCTTTTTCTCCACATCCTCCCCAGCATAGATTGTCATTGATATTTTTGATTTTAGCCATTCTGACAGGTGTGAGGTGGTATCTCAGAGTTCTTTTGAGTTGCATTTCTCTGATGGCCAAGGATTTTGAGCACTTTCTTAAGTGTCTTTCAGACATTTCAGATTACTCTTTTGAGAATTCCCTATTTAGTTCTGCACCCCACTTTTTAATTTCATTGTTTGTTGTTTTGGTGGCTAGCTTCTTGAGCTCCTTGTATATTTTGGAAATCAGCCTTCTGTCAGATGTGGGGTCTGTGAAGATCTTTTCCCATTCTGTGGGTGGTCGTTTTGTCTTACTGTGTCCTTGTCTTGCAGAAGCTTCTCAGTTTCAGCAGGTCCCATTTATTAATTGCAGACCTCAATGTCTGTGCTGCTGGTGTAATGTTTAGTAATCGGTCTCCTGTGCCAAATTGTTCAAGGGTAATTGCCACTTTCTCTTCTAGAAGATTCAGTATGGTTGGATTTATGTTGAGATCTTCTATATATTTGCACTTAAGTTTTGTGCATGGTGACAGGTATGGATCTATCTGCAATTTTCTGCATGTCCAAATCCAATTGTACCAGCACCATTTGGTGAAGATGCTATCTTTTTTCCAATGTATAGATTTATCACCTTTGTCAAAAATATGGTGTTCGTAGGTGTGTGGGTTAATATCAGGGTTTTCAATTCGGTACCATTTGTCTATCTGTCTATTTTTGTGCCAATACCAAGCTGTTTTCACAACTATGGCTCTATAGTAGAGCTAGAAGTCAGGGATGGTGATGCCTCCAGAAGATTCTTTATTGTAAAGAGTTGTTCTGGCTATCCTGGGTTTTTTAATTTTTCCATATAAAGTTGAGTATTATTCTTTCAATGTCTGTGAAAAACTGTGTTGGGATTTTGAAGGGGATTGCGATGAATCTGTAGATTGCTTTTGACAACATTGCCATTTTTACTAAGTTGATTCTACCTATCAAAGAGCATGGGAGATCTTTCCATTTTCTTGTATCTTCTTTAATTTCTTTCTTTAAAGTCTCAAAGTTCTTATTGTACAGGTGTTTCACTTTTTTTGTTGCTTGTGGATACTGTGATGCTTCCCTGATTTCTTTCTCATTGGATTTACCATCTGTATTTAGTAGGCCTACTGACTTTTTTGCGTTAATTTTATATCCTGCTACCTTTCTGAAGGTGTTTATCACTGGTTGGTGTTCCCTGGTAGAGTTTTTCGGGTCAATAATATAGACTATCATGTCATCTTCAAATAGTGAAAGTTTGACTTCTTCCTTTTCAATTTGTATTCCTTTGATCCAATTTTCTTGTCTTATTGCTCTAGCTACGACTTCAAGTACAACATTGAAGAGGTATGGAGATAGTGGACAGCCTTGCCTTGTTCCTGATTTTAGAGGAAACACTTTGAGCCTCTCTCCATTTACTTTGATGTTGGCAATTGGTTTGGTGTATATTGCGTTTATCAGGTTTAGGTATGTTCCTGTTATTCCCGTTCCTTCCAAGATCTTTATCATAAAGGGATGTTGGATTTTGTGAAAGTCTTTTTCAGCCTCTAGTGAGATGATCATGTGGCTTTTCTTTTTCAGTTTGTTTATATGGTGTGTTACATTGATGGATTTTCATATGTTGAACCATCCTTGCATCCCTGGGATGAAGACTACTTGATCATGGTGGATGATTTTTCTGATATGTTCTTGGATTCGGTTCACCAATATTTTATTGAGTATTTTAGCATTGATGTGCATGAGGAATATCGTTCTGTAGTTCTCTTTGTTAGTCATATCATTGTGTGACTTGCGTATCTAAGTGATTGTAGCCTCATAAAAAGAGTTTGGCAATATCCCATCTGCTTCTATTGTGCAGCAGATTTTGAGGAGTACTAGAATTAGCTCTTGTTTGAATTTTTGTAGAATTCTGCATTGAAGCCATCTGTCCCTGTTTTTTTTTTTTTTTTTTTTTTTTTTTTTTTTTTTTTTTTTTTTTTTTTTTGGTTGGGAGTCTTTTGATGACTGCTTCTATTTCATTAGGGGTTATAGGTCGATTTAAACTGTTTATCTGATTTTTGTTTAATTTTGGTCAGTGATATTTATCCAGAAAACTGTCCATTTCCTTCAGATTTTCGATTTTGTGGAGTACATGTTTTCAAAGTATGACCTGAAGATTCTCTGGATTTCCTCAGTGTCCGTTGTTATATCCCCCTTTTCGTTTCTGATTTTGTTAATTGGCATGCTCTCTCTCTGCCTTTTGGTTAGTTTGGCTAGAGGTTTGTCTATCTTGTTGATCTTCTCAAAGAACCAACTCTTTGTTTCATTGATTCTTTGTACTGTTTTCCTACTTTCTACTTTGTGGATTTCGGCCCTCAGGTTGATTATTTCCTGGCATCTACTCCTCCTTGGTGAGTTTGCTTCTATTTGCTCTAAAGATTTCAGTTGTTCTGTCAATTCTCTAATGTGACTTTCCTCCAGTTTCTTCATGTGGGCACTTAGTGCTATGAACTTCCCTCTTAGCACTGCTTTCAGAGTGTCCCAAAAGTTTGGGTATGTTGTGTCTACATTCTTATTCAATTCTAGGAAGTCTTTAATTTCTTTATTTGTTCCTCCACCCAAGAATGGTGCAATTGGGTGTTATTCATTTTCTATGTATGTAGGTTTTCTGCAATTTGTATTGCTGTTGAATAGCTTTAATGCATGGTGATCTGATAATATACAGGGGGTTATTTCAATTCTTTTGTAACTGTGCAGGTTTGCTTTGCTGCCAAATATGTGGTCAATTTTAGAGAAGGATCCATGTGGCGCTGAGAAGAAGTTATATTCTTTTGTGTTTGGATGGAATGTTCTATAGATATCTGTTAAACCCAGTTGGGTTACAACTTCTGTTAGATCCTATGTTTCTTTGTTAAGTTACTATCAGGTGGTCCTGTGTAATGGTGAAAGGAGTTGTTGATATCTCCTACTATAAGTGTCAGTGGTTTTATGTGTGGTTTGAACTTTAGCATTGTTTATTTTCAAATGTGCCTGCCTTCGTATTTGGGGCATAGATGTTCAGGATTGAGACTTCATCTTGATGGACTTTTCCTGTGATGAGTATGAAATGCCCCTCTTTGTCTCTTTTGATTGATTTTAGTTTAAAGTCTAATTTGTTAGATATTAGGATGCTACACCAGCTTGTTTCTTGAGTCCATTTGATTGTAAAATCTTTTCCCATCCTTTTACTCTGAGATATCGCCTGTCTTTTTAGTTGATGTGTGTTTCTTGTAAAAAGCAGAAGAATAGATTCTGTCTTCATATCCATTCTGTTAGCCTATATCTTTTTATGGGTAAGTTAAGCCCATTGACATTGAGGGATATTAATGTCCATGGTTCATTGTTTCTTTATTGTTTTGGATTTATTGTTGGTGGTGTCATTGTGTGTGGATTTTGCCCTCCTGTTTCTTTTTGTGTTTGGTAAAATTAGATTATCTATTGCCTGTGGCCTGTGTTTTTGAGAGTGTAGTTATGTTTGTTGGGTTGGAGTTTTCCTTCCAGAACCTTCTGTAGTGCTGGATTTGTGGATATGTATTGTTTAAATTTGTTTTTGTCATGCAATATCTTATTTTCTTCATCAATAGTGATTGAAAATTTTGCTGGACACATTAGTATGGGTTGACATCTATGCTCCCTTAGTGCTTGTAGGGTTTCTATCCAAGACCTTCTGGCTTTCAGAATTTCCATTGAGAAGTCGGGTGTGATTTTGATTCCTTTGCCTTCATATGTTACTTGGCCTTTTTCCTTTGCTGTTCTTAATATTTTCTCTTTATTCTGTAGATTTGGTGTTTTGATTATTATGTGTCGGGGGGGGGATTTCTTTTTGTGGTCAAGTCTGTTTGGTGTCCTGTAAGCTTCTTTTACTTTCATAGGTATATTCTTCCAAAAGTTGGGGAAGTTTTATTCTATGATTTTGTTGAATATATTTTCTGTACCTTTGAGCAGTGTTTCTTCACCTTCTTCTATACCTATCTTTCTTAGGTTTGGTCTTTTCATGGTTTCTCATATTTCCTGGATATATTGTGTTAGGGATTTGTTGGACTTAAAGTTTTCTTTGGTTGATGAATGTATATCCTCTAGCCCATCTTCAATAGCTGAGATTCTCTCTTCCATCTCTTGAATTATATTAGTTATACTCATATCTTTAGTTCCTGATTGTTTATCCAGTCTTTCCACTTCAAGCATTGTCTCATTCTGTGTTTTCTTTATTGTGTCCATTTCAGCTTTCATGCTTTGAAGTGTTTCAAGAGCTTCCTTCACTTGTTTGTTTGCTTTTTTCCTTTGTTTCTTTAGATTCTTTAAGAGATTTGTTTATTTCTTGAATTTCTTGGTTTGTCTTTTCCTCCATTTCATGTAATTTTTTGCTTTCTTTTATTCTATTTTTTAAGGATTTTCTTTTTTCCTCTTTAAAGGACTCTATCATCTTGCTGATATAATTTTTGAGGTCCATCTCTTCTTCATGCTCTGTGTTTGGCTATTCAGATCTTGCTGGACTGTTTTCCCTAGATTCTGGTGGTGTCATAATGATCTTTCTGTTATTGAGTGAGTTCTTATTCTGTCTTCTTTACATATCTTCCTCCAGTGGGTGTAGGAGGGGTCACTCTATCTCCTCTTGTGACCCAGAGGTGTGTCTGTGCCAGGAATTCAATGTCTGCTTCTCTGGATGGTCTTGCATCTCTTGGTAGTCTCCTTACTCTGAAGAATAATGCCTCCATAGAGGTCAGGTTGGAGGGTGGGTGGGAAGGAAGAGTGGGGTGTTTCCAGACATAGGGAGTTCCTCTCTGCCTGGGCAGGTCTAGCCCAAGCAGGTAGAGTCCCGGGGAGATGGGGTGAATGATGCTTTGGACCAGAGTTGGGTAAGAGCAAGAGGTCATTCACCTCGTTGTTGATCAGTCGACAGAAAGGCCCTTCTAACCATTTTTATTTTTTTCTCTTACAGCTTAAATATACCAGCAAAAATCTTTCAAGCATTATAAAAATTAAAATATGGTTACATTCTATTTTAAGTGAATGATTACAATGAATACCAGTAAAAACAGCATGTTTCTTACTTTTTCCTGTACATGACTAAACATTTTACAAGTTACAGACCAAAAAAATTATTCCTAATGACCTACATACATTCATGGTTAAGCAACATGTTATTGATTAACAAAGTACAAAAAAAGCAAGGTATTTTTCTTAGCCATTTATTTTCCTGGCAGGCTGTATTTTAAAGTTATAAGGAAAGGACCAATCAGTTTGTTTCTTATCTCAAATAATAAGTAAAAATTTTAAAAGAAACACAAATCTAAATTCTTAAATATAAAAAATCAGTAATTTCTACCATAAATCCTTAGATTTCCCATGCACATATAAACATTTTATATTAACTCATACCATTAAGATGAGAACAAATATGGTACAAGAAATTAATTGGTGGCACAAGCCTTTAGTCCCAACACCCGGGAGGCAGAGGCAGGTGCATCTCTGTGAGTTCAAGACAAGCATGGTCTACAAGAGCTAGTTCCAGGACAGCCTCCAACACCACAGAGAATCCCTGTCTTGAAAAACCATAAAAGAAATTATCACCTTTGGTAATGCACCGATATTAGCAAGACTGACATCAGCTATTAATAATAATAAATAATAAATACCATATTTATTTTGTTCCCTGAGCTCAACAAGTCTTTGGCTCAAGTATCAAAAGTGTGCTTTTCAAAATTTACATTGTTCCCGGAGTTTTCTACATCAAAACCGTTAATAAAAACACCTAATCTTACTAACAATCTACATGTCTAGATTCTTTTAGGGGCAATGGTTGAATCACTACTCTGATCAAGCAGTAATGTTTAGGAAAAAGGCAATCACTTTTATTGTAAGAATCATTAACACTGTCTGGTGAGGGGGTAGAAACCCACTTAGAGTTTTCAAACAACTAACAAATTATGGCCGACATGATGTTCATGAGGGAAGCATGCAGACCTAAGCTCAATAACAGCATGAGGTCCTCAAGACAAATAATCCTTGGGGCTCAGCCTTTCCAGGGCTCACTCAGCATGTTTCTGCTAACAACCAAGCCATGTTCCAAACCTGCTTGCTGTACCTCTCACATGCATTTGTCTCTATCAGTATATCAAAATGTCATTAAGAGATATTTTATTTCTTCTTTTTCTTTTTTTTTTTTTAAGAACAGTAGCATTTGGATTTACTTTAGGATCCTGGCTATCTTATTTAAGGATGCTTGTCAGACAAGCAATGTCAGTTATGGGTTCCATCTCGTACAATGGGTGTTAATTCAAATTAGATGCTGGTTTGTCACTCCCAGAAGTATTGTGTCACCATGGTTCTACCATGTATTGCAGGCAAGGCACTATTACAGATGAAAGGATTTGTGGCTGGCTTGAAATTTATGTTTTGCATTTGGTAGCATGCATAATTCCTTCCTGTAACAAAGACACTAGCAAGTATGGGTGAAGACTTTACCTAGACACCAGTTCAACTTCTACATGTTTAACTGATCAACTTCACCATGTTTAATGTCTTGTGTGGGTGTTGCCTTCAGCAATTTGGTCTTGCTCTCATTTTGTGGACAGCAACCTATAGTTTCGGTAATGTATTGGATTTGGGAGTTCCCATGTGAACATTTTGGCCAACAAATCAATTCAATGTAACACTGTTCCAGTACAGGAAGTTAATTTGGTGATAAGAGATGTTCAATTAGGGCTCTGTCTACCCTTCTATTTGTTGCTTTCATTTAGATTGACTTATTGGATGTCTAGATACTAAAAATAATTTCCCATTCCGTAGACTGCCACTTAGTCTGAATGATGGTGTCTTTGCCATGCAAAACCTTTCAGTTTCATAAGGTTCCATTTATTAATTATTGTACTTAATGCCAATGCTATTAGTATTCTGTTGAGAAGGGTTTTTCCTATGACAATAAGTTCAAAGGCATTCTTCAGTTTCTCTTCTATAAGGATCAGGTTATCTGGTTTTATGTTGAGTTTTGTACAGTGTGATGATTATGGAACTACATTTTTCTACATGCAGAAATCCAGTTAGCCAGCATCATTTACTGATCATGATGCTTTTTTGCTAGTTTGTATTTGTGTCTCTTTATCAAAAATCAGTGTTCATAAGTATGTGAATGGATGAATGGTACTTCAACATATTTCTATTGATCAAGGTGTCGATTAAGTTTCCCAAGCAATGCTCTTTTTATTACTCTAGCACCCGAGTAAAATTTGATGTTATCTTGTATGGTAGCCTCCTCATACACCTTGGTTATATCTTCAGTCGTTTACTTATTATTCAGGATTATTTGAGATGTGTTGGGTGTTTTCTGTTTCTATATGAAGCCAATTATTGTCCTTTCAAGACTTCTGCTTATTGTCCTTTCAAGATATATGAGGAATTGCTTTGGAATTTTGGTGTGGACTACTTTGACTCTGTAGATTGTTTTCATAGAATGGTTATTTTTAGAATATTAATTCTGTTGATTCATAGCAAAAGCTATCTTTTTTCCCCATTCTCTCCAGGAAGTTTGTTCTGAAAGCATGTTGGATTTTGTCCATGGCCTGTTTCTGTATCTAATGAGAGATGATCATGAAATTTTGTCTTTCAGTTTATTCATATGGTACATTAATTTAATAGTTTGCATATGTAGATCTATCCAAATATGTATGGGATAATTACAGCTTGATGATGTTGGTTCATCTTTTTGATGTTTTCTTGGATTAGATTTACAAGTATTTTGGGTTTTTGCATCTGTGTTCACAAGGTAAATTGGTCTGTAATTTCATTACTTTTTTGAACCTTTTGATGTTTGGACATCAGTGTAATTGTGGCCTCATAAAATGAGTTGGAAAATCTTTTTGTTTGTATTTTATGGAATAATTTGAAAAGTATTGGAATTAACTCTTTGTGAATCTCTGATAGAATTCCTCACTAAAGCCATCTGGCCTGTGACATTTTGATTGGTAAGCTTTTAATTACTGCTTCTATTTAACTAGATGTTACAATCATGTGGTTCTGTATAGGTTTTTAAATTATGTCCTGATAGTTCTCTTCATTTCCTCGGTGTCTGCTGTTATGTCCAACTTTTCATTTCTAATTTTCTAATTTTTGATATTCTTTCTCCATGTTTTAGTATGTTAGAAAAAGGGCTGTCAATCTTATGGGTTTTTTTCAAAGAACCAAATACTTGAGTGGTTTGTTTATGCTATTTCTTCTAATTTACTGAGTTTAGCAATGAGTTTATTTCTTTCTGACTATTTATTTTTGTGTGTTCTTCTATTTTTTGAAATTATCATTTGTGTTGGTAAATTCTTACTTTGAGGTCGAATCTATTTATTTTTAATGTAAACTCTTAGTGCTATGGACTTGCCCCTTAGCACAACTTCCCTTGTGTGTCTGTATGTTAGCGTAGGTAGTGTATTAATTTTCTTTATGACTTTTCCTGTTCTGTGTGGTAGTTTGAATGATATTGACTCCTATAAGATAATAAGGAGTAGCATTATTAATGGTTAAGTTTGTCGACAAAAGTATAACCTTATTATAGGTCATTTGCCATTGTGAGGCTGGGCTTTGAAATCTCATATATGCCCAAGACTTATCTCAGACAATTTTCTGTTGCCTGCATTTCAAGGTATACGACTCTTATTTCCTTCCACAGCATCATGTCCATCAGCATGACACTATGTCACACCAAGATGACAATGGGAAAAAAACACTGAAAATATAAACCACCAAATTAAATATGTGTTTTCAACAGGAAACTTGGCCAAGCCCCCACATGGAGAGGAACAGCAACCACCCAAGCCACCTATACCAATTGGAGAAAGAAGTACCCTCTGAAGCATAGACCACAACTATACCCACTGGAAGTAGACAATAGTATAACAACATTCAACAACATAATTATACTACCAGAAAATACACCAGCAAGACCATAATATCCCAATACAGATGAAGCAGAAGAAAGCAACCTTAAAAATAATTTTCAGAAGATGATAGAGGTCCTTAAATTGGAAATGAGAAACTCTTTAAGGAAATGGAGGAAAAGATGAATGAAAAATGGAAAAAAATGCTTAAGGAAAGCCAACAATAAACAGGTAAAGAAACAGTTCAAACAGTTTAAGACTTGAAAACTGAAATAGAGACAATAAAGAAAACCCAAAATGAGGGAATGATGCAAATGGAATATCTGGGTAAATGATCAGGAGCTACAGATGCAAGCAAAATCAACAGATTAAAAACGATGGAAGAGAGTATCTCAGGCATTGAAGATAAAATAGAGGAAATTGATTCATTTATAAAGAAATTGCAAATACAACGAATTCTTAACACCAAATATCTAGGAAATCTGTGACATTGTGAAAAGACCAAACCTAAGAATATTGGGGATAGAAGGTGAAGAAATCCAACTCAAAGACACAGAATATATATTCAACACAATCACAGAAGAAATATTTTCCAACCTAAAGAAAGACATGCCTATGAAAGTACAAGAAGCTTATGGATCACCAAATACATCAGACCAAAAAAAAAAAAGAATCCACCTTTAATCTAAACTTATAGAATAAAGAAATAATATTAATAGCTGCAAAGGAAAAATACCAAGAAACATATAAAGGCAGAAGTATCAGATTACACCTGATTTCTCAATGCAAACTTGGAATGGGAGAATGTCCTGGATATATATATCACTAAAAGACCATAGATGTTAGCCCAGACTACTATACTCAGCAAACCTTTCAATCAACATAGATGGAGAAAACAAGATATTCCATGACAAAACCAGACTTAAGCAATACATATCCACAAATTCACCCCTACAGAAAGTACTGGAAAGAAAACTCCAACACAATAAAGCTAACAACACTCACAAAATATAGGCAATAGAAAATCCCATATTTCCAAAACCCAATAAAGGGAAATACATACAAAATACCACTACCACTACCAAATCTAAAAATAACAGGAGCTAACAATCACTAGTAATTAATATCTCAATATTAATGGTTTCAATTATCCTATAAAAGACACAGGTTAGCAGAATGGATATGAAGACAGAATCCAACCTTCTTCTTCATATAATAAACACCTCAACTTCAAAGACAGCTATCACCTCAAATAAAGTGTTGGGAAAAGATTTTCCAATCAAATGGACATAAGAAACATGGGCATAGTGATCATAATATCTAACAAAATTGACTTTGAGCTAAAATGAATCCAAAAGATGGAGAAGAAAATTTCAATTCATTCTAGTAACATTCCATCAAGATTAAGTCTCAATTCTGGACATTTATGCCTCAAATACGAGGGCAAACACATTTGTAAAAGAAGCATTAATAAAACCTTAAATCACAATCATACTCCACACAATTCACCATCGTACTCTGACCACAGGAAAGGACTACCAGACAAAAACAGAGAAAGTAACTAACAGAAGATATGATTCAATCAGGTGTAACAGATTTATGTAGAACATTAGATCCAAACAGAAAAGAATATGCCTTCTTTTTAGCATCTCCTGGAACCTTCCTTAAAATGTAGCACATATTCAGCCATAAAGCAAGCCTCAACAGATACAAATGTGTAATAACCCCCTGTATCTTACTGGATCACCATGGTATAAAGTTAGGATTCAACAACACAAATTGCAGAAATCCAATAAATACATGGAAATTGAACAATGCTCAACTAAATCACCCCTGGGTCTATTAAGAAATAGAGAAAAAAGTTAAGGACTTCCTAGAATTCAATGAAA
The DNA here is from genome assembly GCF_003668045.3 of Cricetulus griseus. NCBI lineage: Eukaryota > Metazoa > Chordata > Mammalia > Rodentia > Cricetidae > Cricetulus > Cricetulus griseus. The sequence goes on from NC_048604.1 coordinate 85,888,340, forward strand.
AGTAGTGCAAAACATACTCAAATTTATGGGACACTTTCAAAGCAGTGCTAAGAGGAAAGTTCACAGCCCTAAGTGCCTACATAAGGAACCAGGGAAATTCTCACAATAGTGACTTAACAACACGTCTGAAAGCTTTAGAACAAAAAGGAGCAAACTCACACAGGAGGAGTAGATAAACGCTATGAGCATAGTTGGGCATGTATCCTGCTTGTATGGTAGAATGGCCTTTGGGACTATATCCAAGAATGGTATAGCTGGCTCTTGTGTTAGGTGAATTTTCTTGAGGTCCCATTTATTGATTGTTGACATTAGGGGCTGCATAATTGGTGTTAACTTCAGGGGATTATCTCCTATGACAATGTATTCAAGACTATTTGCCATTTTTTCTTCTAATAGCTTCATTTTTATCTGCTTTTAGGTTGAGGCCTTTGATTGACTTGCACAAGAGTTTGTTCTGGGTAAAAAATATGGTTATATTTGAGTTCTTCTATATTCATATATCCTGATTGACTAGCACAATTTATTGAAAATGGATTTTCATTGCATATTTCTGAATTCTTTATCAAAACTCATGTGTCCATATATATGTGAATTTATATCTGGATCTTCAATTCACTTATGGTCATCAACCTGTTTGGTTTTGTGTGTGTGTGTGTGTGTGTGTGTGTGTGTGTGTGTGTGTGTGTGTGTGTAAATCACATGTCTTTTATATTACAAATGCCCTGTAGTACAGTTTTAAATCTGGAATTGTTACACATCCAGGAATTATTTTATTGTATAGAATTGTTATAGGTATCCTGAATTTTTTTACTTTATCATATTGAATGTTGTTTTTCCAACTTCTGTAAATAACTGTGTTGGAATAGTGATGAGATTTGTATTGACTCTGTATATTGCTTTTGGTAAGATGGCCATTTCTACTATGTTAGTCCCACCAATACATGAGCATGGGAGTTATTTCCTTCTTCTGTAATTTCTTTCTGCAAAGACTTGAAGTTCTTTTTATACAGGATTTTCTTGTATTGCAGATTTTTTATTTGAATTAGAAGCAAGTTTGGTTTACATGACAATCCCAGTTCCCTTCTCCCACCTGTTCTCCCCTACCACCACCACACCAACTAAAACCCTATCTATCACATATACTTTAAGCACCCCCTGGATGGTGAGGCCTTCTATATGGTGTCATCAGAGTCTATCATATCCTTTGGGATAGGGCCTAGGCCCACCCCCATATGTCTTGGCTCAGGGAGTATTCCTCTATATGTAATGGGCTCTCAAAGTCCACACCTATGCTAGGGATAAGTACTGAACTACTACAGGAGGTCCCGTAGATTTCTGATGTTTCCTCACTGAAACCTATCTTCCTGGCGTCTGGATCAGTCCTATGCTGGTATCCCAGCTATCAGTCTGGGTGGGGAGCAAGAGCTCCCCGATGTTCAGGTCAGCTGTCTGTGGGTTTCACCAGCCTGGTCTGGACCCCTTTGCTCTTCACTCGTCCTTCTCTGCATCTGGATTCCAGTCCAGTTCAGTGATTAGTTGTGGGTGTCTGCTTCTACTTCCACCAGCTGCTGGATGAGGGCTATCGGTAGCATCTAAGTCATTCATCAATCTCATTATCAGGGGAGGGAATTTAGGTAGCCTCTTCTCTGTTGCTTAGATTGTTAGCTGCTGTCATCTTTGTAGATCTCCAGACATGTCCTTAGTGCCTGATTTCTCTGTAAATCTAAAATGTCTCCCTCTATTATAGTATCTCCATTCTTGTTATCTTCTATTTTTCCCTGACTCAAACTTTCTGTTCCCTCATGTCCGCTGCAACCATCCTCTTCTCCCCTTCTCATTCTCCTAGCTCCCTCCCCCCTATTCTATTGCTCCCAATTTGGTCAGGGGATCTTGACCATTTCCCCTTCTCCAGGGGACCATGTATGTCTGTCTCTCTTAAGGTTCTCCTTGTTTACTAGCTTCTCTGGAAGTGTGGATTGTAGGCTGGTAATCCTTTACTCCATGTCATACATGATTTTCACTTGTTTTTTTGTAGTTAACATTTTATATTAATTGTTGCTCTTGTGAAGTGTTTTCTTTCCACATTTTTCTAAGCTCATTTATCATTTTTATAGGAGAGCTGCTGTTTTCTTTGAGCATACTTTGTATCCAACTACTTCAACTGTAGAAGTTTCCTTGTAGCATTTTTGTGCTTGCTGATATATACTATCCTACCATCTGCAAATAACAATACTATGAATTCTTCCTTTCCAATTTTTAATGCCCTTGTTTTCCATTGTTTGTTTCATAGTTATATTAGAAATTAAAGTATGGGCTGGGCATTGGTGTTGCATGCCTTAAATCCCAGCAATTGGGAGGCAGAGGAAGGCAGATCTCTCTGAGTTCAAGGTCAACGTCGTCTACAGAGCGAGTTCCAGGACAAGCTTCAAAGCTACAGACAAACCCTGTCTGAACTCCTTCCCCCCCAAAAAGAAATTAATGTACTATACTGAATAGATATGGACAGAGTGAAGAGCCTTCTCTTATTCCTGATTTTAGTGGAATAGCTTTATGTTTCATATTGCCTATCAGCTTGCTTTATACCACCTTGATTGTGTTTAAGTATGTTCCTTGTATCTGCTTTCTCACCAAAACTTGAATCATGAAAGGGCATTAGACATTTTTTAGCATGTAATGAGATGGCTATGTGTTTTTTTCTGTTTGTTTTTTAAGCAGATTGCATTGAGAGTTATTCAAATATTGAAAAAACCTTACATCTCTAGGATGAAGCCTTCTTGATGATGGTGAATCATCTTTATTTGTGTTCTTAGATTCAGTTTGCAAATATTTTATTGAGTATTTTTGTATCAATGTTCTTGTAGAAAATTGCTCTGTAATACTCTTTCTTGGATGAGTCTTTGTGTGATTTGGGCAGGAGGGAATCTATGACCTCAGAAAATTAATTTGGCAATGTTTATTACATTTCTATTTTGTGAAATAATTTGAAGAGTATTTCTATTATCAATTCCTTGAAAGTGTTCTAGACTATTGCACTAGAAACAACTGGTCTTGTGTTTTTTGGTTGGGAGAATTTAATGATTTCTTCTATTTCCTTAAGAATTATAAGTCTATTTGAATTGTTTATGTGCTCTTCATTTAACTTTAGTAAATTGTGTCTATCAAGAAAATTGTCCAGTACTTTTATATTTTCCAATTTTTGTGGAGTACAGATTTTTGAAATATAACCTAATGATTCTTTGGATTTTCTTGTTTCTGTAATTATATACACTATTTCTTTCAGATTTATCTTAATTTGGGTATTTTCTCCACCTTAATATTAGTTTGGATAAGTGTCTATTTTGTCAATTTTCCCAAAGAAAAAAAAATCTTTTTTTCATTGACTCTTTGTAATGTCTTCTTTACCTGTCAGTATCTTATTGATTTTAGCACTCAGTTTCATTATTTACTATTGTGTACTCCACTTTTGTGTTTGTTTCTTTTTATTTTATTTTCTAATTTTTCTTTTTATTTCTGATCTAAATTAGAGACAAGTTTGCTTCACATGTCAGTCCCTCCTCTTCCCCTACACCAAGCCTTCAAACACCCCATCTCACCTTGGTTCCTCAGGGAGGGTGAGGCCCTCCATGGGTGATCTCCAAAGTCTGTCATATCATCCAGGGAAGGACCTCAGACCTCCTGCATGTGTCCAGGCTGAGAGAGTATTCCTCTGTGTGGAATGGCATCCCAAAGTCCATTTATATGCCAGGGTTAAATATTGATCTTCTACCCTACACCTCATAGATTTCTGAGGCCTCCTCACTGACACACACATTCAGGGTGTCTGGATCAGTCCCATGCTGGCCTCTCAGCCATCAGTCTGGTATCCATGAGCTCCCTCTTGTTCAGGTCAGCTGTTTCTGTGGGTTTCAACAGCCCAGTCTTGCTCATCAATGCTCATCAATACTCATCAATACTCCTTGTGTGCAACTGGGTATTATAGGTTTAAAGAGAAATCAGGCACTAGGGAAATGTCCAGAGATATACCAGGATGATGCCAACTAACAATCTAAGCAATTTAAGGGAGAGGCTACCTTAAATATCCTTCCCCTATAATGAAATTGATGACTACCTTACATTCTATCATAGAGCCTTCATCCAGTGGCTGATGGAAGCACAGGCAGACATCCTTAGTGAAACACTGAACTGAACTCCTGGAACCCAGTTGCAGAGAGGGAGGAGTAATGAGCAAAGGGACTGATGGCTGAGAGGCCAGCATGGGACTGATCCAGTCTCACTAAGCATGTGTGTCAGTGAGGAGGCCATCCCCAATATTGCTTAGATTGACTGTTGGTATCATCCTTGTAGATCACTGGAAATCTCACAAGTGCCAGATTTCTCTTCAAACCTATAATAGTTCCCTCTATTATGGTATGTCTCATTCTGCTCTCCTCTATTCTTCATCTAACTCAACGTTCCGGCTCCCCGATGTCCTCCTCTCCCCTCCTCCTGCCCCCTTTCTTTTTCCCAGATCTCTCTCCCCTCCCCGTGCTCCCAATCCACTCAGGAGATCTGTATCATTCTCCATCTCCAGGGTACTCTGCATGTCTCTCTTAGGGACCTCCCTATTTTCCCAGATTTTCTGGCAGTGGGATTGTAGGCTGGAAATCACCTGCTCCTTGTATAAAGTTAATATATGAGTGAATATTTACCATGTTTGTATTTTTGTGACTGGGTTATCTCATCAGAATGGTTGTCTTCTAGTGCCATCCATTTGCCTGTGAATTTCAAGATTCCATTGTTTTTTTTTTCCACTGAGTAGTACTCCATTGTATAAATGTACCACATTTTCTCTATCCACTCTTCAGTTGAGGTGCATCTAAGCTGCTTCTAGGTTCTGGCTATTACAAATAATGCTGTTGTAAACATAGGTGAAAAGATGCTCTTGTTTTAGTAATGTGCATTCTTTGGTTATATGCCAAAATGAGGAATTGCTGGATCTTGAGGTAGACTGATTCCCATCTTCCTGAGTAATCTCCATACTGATTTACAAAGTGGCTGTATAAGTTGTTACTCCTAACAGCAGTGGAGAAGTTTTACTCTTTCTCTACAACCTCTCCAGCATTGGTGTTTTTTATTTTAGCCATTCTGACAGGAGTAAGATGGCATGTAATTATGCGTTCTCTCTAGTTTGTTTATGGATGAATTGAGTGCTGTGAACATTCCTCTTTGCAGTGCTTTCTTTGTGTCTGTGTATGATGTACATTTATTTTCATTGAATTCTGGTAAGTCTTTCATTTCTTTCATGATTTCTTCATTGACTGTGTGGTGAATAAGTAAATAGTTTATCAGTTTCCATGAGTTTCTTTGCTTTCTATTGTTTCTGTTGTTCTTGAAATCCAGATTTTTTTCTATGGTGTTTGCATAAGGTACAGATGATTATTTTAACACTCATGTATCTGCTTGGAACTTTCATGTATTGCTTTGTGACCACATATATGGTCTATTTTAGAGAATATTTCTTGAGTTGCTAAGGGGAAGGAATATACTTGTTGTTTGGTTGAAATGTTCTGTAGATATACGTTAGGATCATTTGAGTCATAATAGCTGTTAGAAGCACTGTTATTTACTTATCAATCACCCTATTCCCTCACACTCCCATCTTCCCATGCTCCTCATCAACTGACTCCCCAATCCACACCCTAACCACTACCTAGGGATATTGAGGCCCTCTATGGTGGATCGTCAAAGTCTTTCACATCATATGGGGGGCAGGTGCTCCTTCCCATATCTGGGTTGCAATAGTATCCTGGATAGTGAATGGGTACCCAAAGTCCATTTGTGTTCTCTGGATAAACACTGTCTCCACTGTTGAGGTCCCATAGACTGCCCTGGCCTCCTAGATCGTACCCACATTCAGAGGGCATGGTTATGGCCAATGCTGTCTCCCCAGCTTTATAGCTAGTGTTTCTGTGGGTTTCTCCAGCACCATCTTGGCTTCTTTGTTTATCCCTCGTCACTCTCCACAACTGGATTCCAGGAATATGGCTCAGTGTTTAGCTATGGGTGCCTGTTCATGCTTCAATCAGCTACTTGAAGTCTCTAGGAATGGAAAGCAAGATAGTCATCAGTCTCATTATAGGGAAAGGGCATCAAAAGCAGACTCTTCACCACTGCCTAGATTCTTAGTTGGGGGTCATCCCTGTGGATCCCTATCATTTTCACTGTGCCAGACCTCTCCCCAAACCTATACTGTGTTCCTCTATCAAGACATCTCTTTTCTTGCCCTGTCTCAATCCTACTGTTATCCTACCCCCACCCCTTCTCCCCCTGTTCTCTTCCCAACTCCTTCATCTCCCATCCCATGCACCCAATTTGCTCAGGGTTTTTTTCCACTGCCATTCTTCAGGGTATCATGAGTTCTCTTAGGGTAATCTTAACTTCCTAGTTGTCTGGTGGTGTGGATTGTTTGCTAGAAGTCCTTTGCTCTATTTGTAATATCCTTATATAAGTGAGTACATACCCTTCTTCTCTTTCTGTGATTGGGTTTTCTCAAACAGTATGTTATAGTGAGAATGAAGATCATTCATAGTCTGTACAGCTAGGATATCTTTATTCAGATAAACACCAGCCAAACACAAGCCAGAGCATGCCCAGAGGCAGCAAGCTATCGAGGCCAGAGTCAAGGGGCCCTCTATGTGTCTTCGGTCACTTAAGAATTACCCCCACATCATCATTGACCTCCCCTGACTACGCCCTCACAGGCATGGCCAGGTACACCTGTAGGGGCTCCTAAGAGGCAGTGCTACAGTGTCTCCCTACAGAAGGTTTTTTTTTTCCAGTTCCATCCATTCACCTGTGAATTTCAAGATTTCATTTTTTTCTGTTGAGTAGTATTCCATTGTATAAATGTACCACAATTTATCAATCCATTCTTCAGTTGGGGGCATCTAGTTTGCTTCCATGTTTTCACTATTACACAGATTGCTGCTATGAACCTGTTTTATGAATGTGTATTCTTTGGGTACATGCCCAGAGAGGAATTGCTGGATCTTGAGGTACACTGATTTTCATTTTCCTGAGAAACCACTATACTGATTTCCAAAGTCACTGTAAAATTTTGCACTTCACCAGCAATGGAAGAGTGTTCCTTTTTCTCCACCTGTTCTCCAGCATAGACTGTCATTGATGATTTTGATTTTAGCCAGCCTGGCCAGTTTAAGATGGCATCTCAGAGTTGTTTTGAGTTGTATTTCCCTGATACCTAAAGAGTTTGAGGACTTTATTAAGTGTCTTTCAGCCATTTTAGATTCCTCTATTGAGAATTCTCTACCAAGTTCGGCATCCCAAATTTTAATTGTATTGTTTGGTATTTTGGTGCCTAGCTTCTTACATTCATTGTATAATATGGAAATCAGCCCTTTGTCAGATGTGGGGTTGGTTAAGATATTTTCTCATTCTGTGGGCTGCCATTTTGTCTTCCTGACTGTATCCTTTGCCTAACAGAAGCCTCTCAGTTTCAGGAAGTCCCATTTATTAGTAGTCAATCTTAATGTCTGTGCTACTGGTGTTATGTTCAGGATACAGTCTCCTGTACCAATTAATTCAAGGATACATCCCAATTTCTCTTCTAAGAGGTTCAGTGTGGCTGGATTTATGTTGAGGTCTTTCATCCATTTGGATTTAACTTTTGTGCATGGTGGTAGATATGGAACAATCTACAATCTTCTACATGTCTACATCCAATTATGCTAGCAAAATTTTTGAAGATGCTTTCTTTTTGCAATTATATAACTTCAGCTTCTTTGTCAAAAATCAGATGTTCATAGGTGTGTGGATTAATATCAGAGTTTTCAATTTGATTCAATTATTGGTCTACCTGTCCATTTTTTTGTGCCAATACAAAGCTATTTTCAGGACTATGGCTCTATAATAGAGCATGAAGTCAGGGATGGTGATGCTTCTGGAAGTTCCTTTATTGTACAGGATTGTTTTGGGTATCCTGGCATTTTTCTTTTTCCATATGAAGTTGAGAACTCTTCTTGTAAGGTCGGTGAATATCTTTGTTCAGATTTTGATGGGGATTTCACTGAATCTCTAGATTGCAAGTGGCAAGATTGCCATTTTTACTATGTTGATCCTAACTGTCTAAGAACATGGGAGAACATTCCATTTTCTGGTATCTTCTTTAATTTCTGTCTTTAAATACTCAAAATATTACTATACATGACTTTTATCTGTGTGGTTTGTATTACCATGAGATATGTTATGTTTTTTGTGGCTATTGTAAAGTGTGATTGATGTTTTTCTGAGTTTTTCCCTGCCTATTTATCATCTGTATATAGTAGGACTACTGATTTTTTTTAGTTAATTTTGTATTCTGGCAGTTTGCCGAAATTGTTTATTAGCTGTAGGAGTTCCTTGGTAGAGGGTTTTGTGTCACTTATGTAAACTACTATATCTTCTGAAAATAGTGAATATTTGACTTCTTCCTTTCCAGTTTGTATCCCCATGATTTTCTTTTGTTTTCTTATTGCTCTAGCTAGAACTTCAAGTACAATATTGAAGAGATATTGAGAGAGTGGGCTAGCCTTTTCATGCTCCTCATTTTAGAGGAATCATGTTGAGTTTCCTTCCATTTAGTTTGATGTTGGCTGTTGTTTTGCTGTATATTGCTCTTTTTATATTTAGGTCTGTGCCTTTATTCCTGATCTGCCTAAGATCTTTATCAGGAAGGAGTGTTAGATTTTGTCAAATGATTTTTTAGGATCTAGTGAGATGATCATGTGGTTTTTCTTTTATATTTTTGTTTATATGGTGGATTGCATTGATGGATTTTCATATATTGAACCATGCCTGAATCACTGGGATGAAGCCTACTTGATCATGTTGGATGGTTTTTCTGATGCATTCTTTGATTTGATTTGCCAATATTTTGTTGAGTATTTATGCATCATTATTCATGAGGTATATTGGCATGTAGTTCTTCTTTCATAGTTGTGTCTTTGTTTCCCTTGGGGAACATAGTAATTGTAGTCTTGTAAAAAGAGTTTGGCAATGTTCCTTCTGCTACTATTGTGTGAAACAATTTGGGAAGTACTGGTATTAGCTCTTTGAATTTCTGGGAGAATTCTACATTTAGAGGAGAGTAAAATAAGAAATACCATCAAAAAGGGAGCCAGAATAGGTTTAAGGCAAAATCAGGCACTACGGAAAAGTCCAGTGATCTACAAGGGTTATACCAATTAACAATCTGAGCAACAGAGGAGAGGCTACCATAAATGTCCTTCCCTGATAATGAGATTGATAACTAACTTATATTTTACCCTATAGCCTTCATCCAGCAGCTGAAATAAGTAGAAGCAGATATCCACACTGAATTTAACTGGAATCCATTTGCAGAGAAGGAGGTGTGATGACCAAAGGGGCCAAGACAAGGCTGGTAAAACCTACAGAAACTGCTGACCTGAATAAGGGGGAGCTCTTGGATCCCAGACTGATCACTGGGAAACCAGCATAGAACTGATCCAGACCCCATGAATGTGGTTTTCAGTGAGGAGGCTTCGGAAGTCTATGTGGTCACTTGCAGTAAATCAGTACGTATCCCTAGCATAGGAATGGACTGTTGGAGTCCATTCTAAATGGAGGGATATTACCTGAGACTAGACATACACAGGGGAGGGCCTAGGCCCTGTCTCAAAGGATATGACAGACTCTGAAGACCCAGCATGTAAGGCCTCACTCCCTGGAGAGCAGAAATGGTATTGGATAGGTAGGGTTTTAGTTGGGGGGCAGGGGAGGAGGGGAGGGAGAGGGAATGGTGATTGGCATGTAAAACAATTTTGTTTCTAATTTAAATGAAAAATAAATAAAAAAGAAACCATCTGGCCCTGGGATTTTTTGGGGGGGTGGGTGGGAGACTTTTGATGACTGCATCAGTTTCATTAGTGTTTATAGGACTGTTTAAATTGCTTATCTATTCTTTATTTAATTTTGGTAAGAGACATCTATCCAGAAAATGTTCCATTTCATTTAGATTTTCCAATTTTGTGGAATACAGTTTTTCAAAGTATGACCTTATGTTTCTCTAGATTTCCTCAGTGTCTGTTGTTGTGACCCCATTTTCATTTCTGATTTTTTTTGTAATTTTTTTATTAGTTCAAATTAGGAACAAGTTTGTTTCATGTCAGTCCTTTCTCCCTCTCTAAGTGTGTGTGTTTCTCTGCATGGTTTGAACTTTAGTAATGTTTCTTTTACAAATGTGACTGCCTTCGTATTTGGGTCATATATGTTAAGGATTGCTACTTCATCTTGATGGACTTTTCCTGTGATGAGTATGAAATGCCCTTTTTCATCTCTTTTGATTGATTTTAGTTTGAAGTCTAATTTGTTGCTGGTTAGCTTATCTCTTGGGCCTATTTGTTTGGAAAATCTTTTCCCAACCCTTTATTTTGATGTAACTCCTGTCTTTGAAGTTGAGGTGTGTTTCTTGTATACAGCAGAAAGATGTCTTGCCTGTATCTTTTTATGGGCAGGTTAAGACAGTAGACATTGAGGGATATTAATGTCCATTCATTGTTTGTTCTTGTTTGTTTTGGATTTATTGTTGGTGGTATCATTCTGTGTGTATTTCACCCTCTTTTTTTTCATGTTTGGTAAAATTGGATTATCTATTGCCTATGTTTTTTTCATGTAGTTATTTCATTGGGTTGGAGATTTCCTTCCATAAATTTCTGTAGTGTTGGATTTGTGGATATGTATTGTTTAAGTCTGGTTCTGTCATGGAACATCTTATTTTATCCATCTATAGTGACTGAAAGTTTTTCTGGGTACAGTAGTCTGGTTTGGCATCCATGCTCCCTTAGTGTTTATAGGATATCTATCCAGGACCTTCTGGCTTTCAAATTTTCCATTGAGAAGTCAGGTGTGATTCTGTTAGGTCTGCCTTTATATGTTATTTGGCCTTTTTCCTTTGCTGCTCTTAAAATTTTCTCTTTATTCCTTAGGTATGGTGTTTTGATTATTATGTGTGTAGGGAACTTCTTTTTGTGGTCCAGTCTGTTTGTTGTTCTGTAAGCTTCTTGTACTTTCATAGGCATATCCTTCTGTAGGTTGGGGAAGTTTTCTTCTATGATTTTGTTGAATATGTTTTCTATACCTTTGAGATGTATTTCTTCACTTTCTTCTATACATATTATTCTTAGGTTCAGCCTTGTCACAGTGTCCCATGTTTCCTGGATATTTTGTGTTAAGGATTTGTTGGACTTGGTCAATAACTGTATATCCTCTAGCAAGTCTTCAACAACTAAGATTCTCTCTTCCATCTCTTGAATTCTATTGGTTATACACATCTTTAGTTCCTGATCATTTATCCAGCCTTTCTACTTCCAGCATTCCATCATCCTGTGTTTTGTTTATTGTCTCTATTTCAGCTTTCATGCCTTGAACTGTTTTGAGTGCTTCCTTCCCTTGTTTGGTTGTTTTTTTTTTTCTTGGCTTTCTTTAGATTCTTTAAGGGATTTGTATATTTCTTGAATTTTTTGGTTTGTCTTTTCCTCCATTTCATGTAATTTTTTGCTTCTTTTTTCTTCTATTTCTTTAAGGGACTTTCTTGTTTCCTCTTTAAAGTTATCTATTATCTTCCTAAGATAAGTTTTGTGTTCCATCTCTTCTTCATCCTCTGTGTTGGGCTTTTCAGATCTTGCTGGTGTGGAGTCCGTAGATTCTGGTGGTGTCATACTGGTTTTTCTGTTGTTGAGTGTGTTCTTCCCATCCCTTCTTCCAGTTAATGCAGGTGGGATCTCTCCCTCTCTTCAGTGGCAGGTGGATGGCAGAGGGTGATGGCAGGAAAAGGGTGGGGTATGTTCAGATTCAGGGTGGGCTTTCCCTCTTTGGCCAGTTCCACTCTTATTGGCTGGCTCAGGCAGTAGTGAGCAGGGGTTGATGAGGGAGTTTGGGGAGCAGAGCAACACCCAGACTCACCTGAGCCTCGGGTGCCCGAGCCAGGACAGAGGGCAAAGTGTAGACTGTTCTGAGGTGTGTCCAGACTCAGGGTGGGCCCTCTGGTCTGGGCAGGTCCACTCCTGTCTGGGTGGGCTCAGGCAGAACTGAGCAGGGGTTGATGGGGGTGTTTGGGTGGGGCAGAGCAGCACCCAGACTCACTTGAGGCTCGAGCATGTGTTTCAGGACCTCATTTCTTATTTTATTAATTAGCATGCCCTCTCTCTTTCTCTGGTTAGTTTGGATAACTGTCTGTCTTGTTGATTTTCTCAAAGAATCAACTCTTTGTTTCATTGATTCTTCATAATCTTTTCCTAGTTTCTACTTTATTGATTTCAGCCCTCAATTTGGTTATTTCCTGGTGTCTACCCCTCCAGTGTGAGGTTGCTTCTTTTTTTTTCTAGAGCTTTCAGCTGGGCTTTTGAATCTCTAGTGTGACTACTCTACAGTTTCTTCATGTGGGCACTTAGTGCTATGAACTTTCTTCTTACCTCTGCTCTCAAAGTGTTCCATAAGTTGGGTACGTTTTGTCTGCATTCTAGATAAATTCTAGGAAGTATTAAATTTATTTTTTATTTCTTCCTTGACCCAGGAATGGTGCAATTGTGTGTTGTTCAATTTCCGTATGTTTTTGGGGGTTCTTCAATTTGTGTTGTTGTTGAATTTTAGCTTTAAACCATGGTTATTCCAGAGCATCCAAGGGGTTATTTCCTTTATTTTTGTATATGTGGAGGTTTTCTGTGTTGCCGAGTATGTGGTTGATTTTAGAGAATATTACGTGTGGCACTGAGAAGAATGTATATTCTTTTGTGTTTGGTTTGAATGTTCTATAAATGCCTGTTAATCCCAGTTGGGTCATAACTTCTGTTTCTTTGTTAAGATTCTTTTGGTACTATCTAGCAGTGAGAGTGGGATGTTGAAGTCTCCCACTATAAGTGTGTGATGTTTTATGTGTGATTTGAGCTTTAGTAATCTTTTTTTATGAATAGGGGTGCCTTCATATTTCGGGTATATATGTTCAGAATTGAGACTTCCTTTTATGGATAGTTGCAATGATGAATATTAAATACTCTTCTTCATATCTTCTGATTGATTTTAGTTTGAAGTCAAATTTTTTAGATATTAGGATTGCTATACTAGCTTGTTTCTTGGGTCCATTTGATTGGAAAATCATTTCCACTTCCTTTACTCTGAGGTAATGTCTGTCTTTCACTTTGAGATATGTTTCTTGTATGTATCAGAATGATGGGTATTATCTTCCAATCCATTCTATTTGCCTGTGTCTTTTTATAGGCAAGTTAAGACCATTGACATTGAGGGATATTAATGACCATTGATTGTTGATTCTTGTTTGGTTTGGATCTGTTGGTGGTGGTGTTATTGTGTGTGAATGCCCACCCTTTTTTTCTTTTGGTTTTTTGTAAAGTGGGATTATCTCCTGCCAATGATTTTGTGATTGCAGTTTTCTTCCTTGTGTTGGAGTTTTCCATCCAGTGATTTCAGTAGGAATAGATTTGTGGATATGTATTGGTTAAATCGGGTTTTGTAATGGAATAACTTGTTTTCTCCATCTATAGTGATTGGAAGCTTTTCTGGGTATATTAGTCTGTGATGGCATTCGTGTTCCTTTAGTGTTTGTAGAACACCTATCCAGAACCTTCTGGCTTTCAAATTTTCCATTGACAGGGCAGGTGTAATTTGGGTAGGTCTGCCTTTATATTTTTCTTAGCCTTTTTCTTTTGCTGCTCTTAATGTGTTTTCTTGATTCTCCAAGTTTGGTGTTTTGATTATTATGTGGTGAGGGGAATTCTTTTTGTGGTCCAATCTTTTTGGTGTTCTGTAAGCTTCTAGTATATTCATAAGCATATCCTTCTTTTGGTTGAGGAAGTTCTCTTCTATGATTTGTTGACTATGTTTTCTCTACCTTTGAGCTGTATTTCTTTACGTCCTTCAATACCTATTATTCTTTGTTACAATAAATCTTTCCGCCAAAAGCCGCTGAGCCCCACCGCCACGTGTACGCTTTATGCCAGCAGCCTGCCCGAGTTAGGCCCAAATAAATACACAGAAGCTTGTATTAGGTGTAAAGCTGCTTGGCCAATGACTATGATTCTCATCTGTTAGCTCAGTCTTAATTATCATAAATCTATATATTTTATAAGACTTATCTTATCGGACACCTTATTGGCGTCCCTCCTTGTCGGTGGATCATATCTTGCCGCTGGAGGAGGCGAACGGGAAAAAGGGACGCTTCCTGTTTCTCCTTCGCTTAAATATGAGTCTCCTTGCTATGTCACTTCTACTACATTTCCCAGAATCCTCTTTGACTCCTAGTTCCGTCTAACTTGCTGTCTCATTGGCCAAACAGTATTTTATTTAACAATCAATAAGATAAACATACACAGCAGTACATTCCCCATCATTATTGTAACAATTCTTAGGTTTGGCCTTCTCACAGTTTCCAATATTTCCTGAATATTTTTGTTAGGGGTTTGTTGCACTTGAGAATTTCTTTGGTTGATGACTGTATATATCTTCTAGTGAGTCTTCAACACTTTAGATTCTCCCTTCCATCTCCTATATTCTACTGGTAATACTTACAATCTGTAGTTCCTAATCATTTACCAAGCTTTTCTCTTTCTAGAATTCCCTCATTCTGTGTTTTCTTTATTGTTTCTGTTTCAGCTTTAAAGCCTTGAACTGTTTAAATTGTTTCCTTCACTTGTTTGATTTTTTCCCAGCTCTCTTTAGAATCTTTAAGAGATTTTTTCATTTTTTGAAATTTTTTTCTTTTCTTTCATTTCATATATTTTTTGTTTTTCTCTTCATTTCCTCTTTAAGGCCCTCTGTCATGTCCATAAAATAGTTTATAAGGCACTTCTCTTCAGCTTCATCTATATTGGGCTTTTCAGGTCTTGCTGGTGTGGAGTCCATAGATTCTGGTGGTGCCATATTGTTTATTTGTTGTTGTTGATTGTGATGTTATACTGTCATCTTCCCATCCCTTCTTTAAGTGAGCTCATGTTGGGTCTCTCCCTCTCCTCTCTTCTCCCAGTGGCTTATGTGTGCCGTGACTTCATTGTCTGCATCTCTGGATGATCTGGCCTCTTCCTGGTATTCTTATCACTTAAGTGGAAGCCATAGGCTGTCCTAGACTCAAGTGGAGGAAGGTGGGCAGAGGGCAGAGAGTGGAGGAAGGAGGGACAAGTGAAGAGGGAAGAAGGCAGGGGAAAGCAAGTGTGAGGTATGTCTTGACTCAGGGTGGCCCTACCTGCAAAGGGCAATTTCACTCTATGAGAGAAGCAGGCCCAGGAATATCCAAAGAGGTGGATCGTGGTTTTGGAGGCAAGAGAAGAGCCCATTGCAGAGACCTCCTAATGGACATCCATGTTCAGGGGTCTAGATCAGTTCTGTACTGGCCTCCCAGACACAAGTCCAGGGTCCTTATACTTCCCCTTGTACAGGCCAGCTGTTTCTGTGGGTTTCACCAGCCTGTTAATGACCCCTTTGATCTTCATTTCTCCCTCTGTTCAACTAAGTTCCAGAGTTCAGTTCAGTGTATATCTGTGGGTATCTGCCTCTGCTTCCATCATTCAATGGATGAGGCATATAAAGTAGTCATTAGTCTCATTATAGGGTAAGGGCATTGAAGTCATCCTCTCCATGATTGCCTAGATTGTCAGTTTGTGTCCTCCTTGTAGATCTCTGGACAACTCCCTAGTGTCAGATCTCTCCTTGGACCTATAATGGCTCCCACTAATATGGTATCTCTCACCCTGCTCTACAATATTCTTCCCCCAACTCAGTAATTTGGCTCATCCATTTCCTCCTCTCCTCTCCTCTTCTCCTCCTCTCATTCTGGCAGCTCCCTCTCCCCTACTCTCATGCTCTGAATTATCTCAGGAGTTCCTGGCACTTCCCTTTCCTGGGGTCCATGCATTTTTCCCTTAGAGTCCTTCTTGTTTCCTAGTTTCTTTGGTGAAGAGGCCTATAGCCTGGTAATCCTTTGCTCTCTGTCTAAAAAATTCATATATGAGTAATTACATACCATATTTGTCTTTTTGTGACTGGGTTACTTCACTGAGGATGGTTTCTTCTAGTTCCATCCATTTGCCTGTGAATTTCAAGATTCTATTGCTTTTTATTCCTGAGTAGTACTCCATTGTATGTATTTACCACATTTCTCTATCCATTCTTAAGTTGAGGGGCATTTGGGTACCTTCCAGGTTCTGGTGATTACAAACAATGCTGCTATGAACATGGTTGAACATATGGCCTTGTTTTATGGACATGCATAATTAGAGTATATGCCCAAGAGAGGATTAGGGGAAGCTTTAGCCATGCCTACTTAGGGGCTGGCTACAGGTGGGCCTGACTAAGCTTACGAGGGCATGGTCAGGATGACATAGAGTAAGACTTTCAGGGGACTGCCTTTTCTGTTTTGACTTCACTTTTGTACTTGCAGTACAGACTGCTGCCACGCCAGCTGGCTAGGTTGCTCTGTAAGTTAGGCTTTTCCCTATTAAATACCCTTATATTTCTACCTGACTCAGTATTGGTAATTTCCCACTATATCTGGTTGTCAGGAGCAGGATATTGGAAACCTACACCCCATTTGGGACAGGCGGAGGGTCCCAATGGGCCTGTGGCCTTGGTGGGGAAAGGTCCCTCTCTTCATAGGTGTTCCTGGCTCCCAGCCAATCCGTTGCTGCTGAGCTGCTCCCAGCTTGGAGACTCACACAGATCTCCTACGGTATTACCACCATGCACTTGGGACCAGCTCGGACTGCTACCTACCCACACCCAGAGGCCGCCAGCCCTTGAGCCAACTTAGCTTTCAGCAGGTTCCGTTCAGTGGCCTTAAAGCTGAGCTTCATTTAGTGGTTGCAGCCACAAGGCAGTATACTCTCTAAGATAAGCACAGTGGCTTTTGTGACCTCTCTCTACAGCTGTCACCCACCACTGCCAAATGCCATGGACTAACTGAATTCCTGTGCCACCCACTGGTCAAAGATAGTTACTGCATCTGGAGTAGAAATCAGGTAAAATTATGGCAGAATATTAATCATTTGCTAAAATTGGTAATATTTTTGTTTCTTATGTGAATCCACAGTTTGAGGAGGATGCTAATTTGCCAATTACCGGCCTATATGCCATAATGGCAATTAGCTTGCTGGTACAAATAATACTATTAGCCAGAGGGCTCAGGAACAGGGACAGAGATAACCTCACCACATGCTTGCAGGAAATAATAGCTTTACGTAATGAGGTTGGAGAACAGATTAGGTCAGACCACAATTGTGCAGCAAGTAGAACAGAAATTGGATGATAAGCTTGGCTCTGTGTCCAATATGCTAAAGACAGAGCTGTATGTTACACAAGATGAGATGCAGCGTATTTATGCCATGTCTGAGGCCTTAGAGGCTAGGCTGTCAGAAGACCATGATGAGCTAAAGAATGTCTGTAGCCAGCTAGAAACTCAGATAGGCAATGTTACCTAGAAATTAGATGCAAAGGTGCAAGATACCCAGGATAGGGTTGAAGAATTGGACAATGCCATTCAATCAATTATTGAAGCATCGAAGGTAGCAGTTCACAAATTTGAGTCTAGATTTGAATGTTTGGAAGGTAATTTACAGTACAGGGCTGACAGATTACACAGGTCAATACAGTCGATTGCTGAGGACTCGAAATCAGCAAATCATGACCTCGAATCTAGACTCCAATACCAAAAGGCAGTTTCCATGCCATCCAGATGCTGCCTAAGGATGATCGTATTAAAGACCTAGAAAAACATGTAAATGAGCAGTTAGAGCAATTTACAGATTCACTAACATGTTTGGAATTTTTTATGATTAAGGAGATTGGAACTTTTCAAAAGGATATCATTACTAGGCTTAAAGATCATTGGGATGCCTCAGAAGCAGAATCACTCCAATCCCAGGCACCTACTCCACCCAGATATTGTGACTATTCTTCTAAGGTTGTTACTCGTACACCATTAGTGTACCCAGCTACCATGGTAGAAAAGCCAGCTTCTAAGAAATACCCTCATGGACGGATGGCTTATGAATGGCAACCTATACAGCTGAAGGATCTTAAGAATATTAAGGAATCAGTTTTCTCATATGGTCTCCATAGCCCATACATAAAACAGCAATTACATTCATTGGCAACCTTTAACAGGATGACACCCACAGATTGGGAATGATTGGTAGCAGCTGTACTTGAGAATTCATGCCAAATCCAGTGGAAGGCATTAGTAAGGGAAGAGGCAAAGCTCCTTGAGAGTCAGGGCATAAAGGAAAATTTTGAAGCCCCTCTAGATAAGCTTCTTGGTCAGGGCATTTATGCTAAACCACAGGATCAGGCTGAATATGATGACGATATACTGTGTCTATGCAGGAAAGCAGCATTAAATGCCTGGGATAAGGTTCGTGAGCCAGGAGAACACCTTGAAGCTTATACCAGAATACCAGGGACCTACAGAACAGTTCCAGGATTTCTTACAAAGGTTAACTAGGGCAGTAGAATTGCAGGTAACAGATCCAGAAACAAGACAATCTCTCACAGGACCAATAGATAGTTCTTTGCCTATTGTGAAAAATGATACTGCTCTAGATGGTAGTTTGAATAGTGATGAAGAATCAAGTGTGAATGGCCAAAAAGAGAAACGCATATTTTGGCAAGCTTCTATTAATGATAAAAGCCTCAGTTGAAAGTGAAAATTAATAATAAAGTTATTTCTGGCTTAGTGGACACTGGGGCGGATGTAACTATTATTACCCAAAAATCTTCGCCTCAGAAATTGCCTCTTAGAGAGGCAAATGTACAATTTTTAGGAATTTGAACTCTATGTAGAGTTCGACAGATTGTTAACTCAGTGGTCTACATTGGAACGGAAGGACATAAAGGGATACTGAAACTGTATGTGGCAGATATAGCTATAAATCTCTGGGGTCGTGATCTCTTACAGCAATGGGACACTCAGATTAGTATTCATCCAATGTCAGATATAAATATACTCTGTAAGATATATACAATCTTTAGATAGTAGAAAAGATCTGGTAAGACGCTATGGAAAACGGTTACCAACCATTCATGCTGTACAGAAACTAGGTATAAATGATGGATCTTCAGAGGAGCCAAACGCCCTGACATTGAAGTGGCTTACAGATGAACCCATTTGGGTAGGACAATGGCCTATGACCTCTGAGAAGCTAGAGGCTTTAGAAAAGTTATTACAGGAACAGCTAGATGCTGGACATATAGAGGAATCTAACAGTCCTTGGAATTCTCCTGTATTTGTTATCAAAAAAATTCAGGTAAGTGGAGAAAGCTGACAGACCTGAGAGCCATAAATAAGGTAATTCAACCAATGGGCTCTCTGCAACCTGGAATGCCATTACATTCCTTAATGCCTAAAGGATGGCCTATCATTGTCATTGATCTAAAAGACTGTTTTTTCACAATACCATTACAGGAAAATGATAGAGAAAATTTGCATTTACTGTACCAACTCTTAATAATTCACAGCCAGTTAGGAGATATCAGTGGAGAGTTTTGCCAAAAGGAATGCTAAATAGCCCTACTTTGTGTCAACACTTTGTACAGCAACCTTTGGAAATAATTCGTAAGAAATTTTCACAATCTCTTGTTTATCATTATATGGATGACGTTCTTTTATCAGATTCTAATAAGGACACTTTGGAACGTATGTTTGAAATGGTGAAGGAAGTTCTGCCTCGTTGGGGGTTACAGATTGCCCCAGAAAAAATACAAAGAAGAGATTCTATTAACTATTTAGGTTACAAGATAGACTTACGAAGAATCCGACCTCAAAAGGTACAAATTAGGAGAGATCGTTATCAAACTCTTAATTCTCTTCAGAAATTATTAGGGGAAATTTCTCAATTACAGACGATTATTGGTGTAGAAGGACATGACTTAAAGCATTTAAAAATGGCCCTTAAAGGTGATAAGATTCTAAACAGACCAAGAATATTATCTGCTGATGCATAAAAAGAGTTATAATGGGTAGAAAACAGAATATTGGATGTACACGTAAACGGATGAACCTTGATTTAGACTGTATTCTGGTTATCTTGCCATCCAGAGAATACCCTTCTGGAATTCTGATGCAAAGGGAAGACATTATATTGGAATGGATATTTCTGCCACATTAACAGAATAAAAAGTTAAAGACATACATAGAAAAGATTTCTGACTTGATTTTAAAGGGTAAATTAAGACTTTGTCAGCTGACTGGAAAATATCCAGCAGAAATTATAGTACCTTTAATTAATGAAGAAATTTCCTCCTTATGGAAGGATAATGAATATTGACAAATAGTTCTTACTGACTTTTTGGGAACAATTAGCAACCACTGTCCCAAAACTGACAGAATTAAATTCATAAAAAGACAGTCTGGATTCTTCCATATATTGTAAGACAAATTCCCATTTCTGGAGTTCTTACCTTCTACACTGATGCCAACAAATCAGGTAAGGCAGGTTATAAAGCAGGCAGGTAAGTAAAGTAGTTCAAAGTCCAAATACATCTGTACAAAAGGCAGAATTATATGCAATTCTCATGGTACTTAAGGATTTTACAGAACCTCTTAATATAGTTACTGATTCTCAATATACAGAGAGAGTAATGTTACAAATTGAGACTGCAGAATTTGTTCCTGATAATACAGAGTTAACCTCATTGCTTTTACAATTACAGGGAACAATCAGAATCAGAAGTAATCCTATATACATTACACATATCAGATCCCATACGGGTCTGCCAGGCCCACTAGCACAAGGCAATGATGAGATTGATCATTTATTAATTGCAAGTGTGCTAGAAGCCTCAAAATTTCATAAGAAACATCATGTAAATAGCAAAGGTTTGAAAAAGGACTTCTCCAACACTTGGCAACAAGCCAAGGAGATAGTGAAAAACTGTCCTACTTGCTCCTTTTATAACCAAATTCCATTGCCAGCAGGTTGTAATCCTAAGGGCATTCGGAGAAATGAGGTTTGGCAGATGTATATCTTTCAGTTTGCAGAGTTTGGAAATTTGAAATATGTGCATCATACTATAGACACATTCTCAGGGTTCCAATAGGCTACTGCTCTTAACTCTGAAAAAGCTGATTCTGTTATTACACACCTTCTAGAGGTGATGTAAGTTATGGGTATACCTGCACAAATAAACACTGGCAATGCTCCAGCATATATCTCTACAAAATTGGAACAATTTTTCAAATATTATAACATAAAGCATGTTACCAGTATACCACACAATCCTACAGGACAAGCAGTGGTTGAGAGATCTAATAGAACACTAAAGGAGATGCTCAACTAACAGGCTTGGAAGACTAAACCCTCCAAACATAGGTTTCATAATGCTTTATTAACACTAAACTTTCTTAATGCCAATGAGAAAGGACAAACAGGTGCAGAAAGACACTGGACTGTGTAGAAAACTGCTGAACTGAATCAGCCCGTATACTTCAAAAATGTACTAACCTCTGTATGGAAACCAGGACATGTGTTACGTTGGGGTAGGGGTTTTGCATTGGTTTCCACAGGAGAAGAAAAACTTTGGATACCATCAAAGTTGATCAAGATTCCAGTGGAAAAGGAAAAAAACCTCTCGACGAGGACAAATGACAGGTATTCTACTAAGGTATATCTCATAAACTAAATAGAAACCCCCCAAAGGAAAGGGAAGTGTTTTGCTTTTATCTTCACAGGAAAACTCATCTCCAGAAGGCAAAGGACACTGCATGGGTAGATTCTTAAGAAGAAAAGGCATCTATAACCTTCAAACAAAAGGAACGTGCCATATGGTAAACCTTACAGCTGTCTTGCAGAGAATATTTCTCTTTATTTCCTAGTCCCTATTCAATTAAACCAATGCTGGATTTAGAGGTGGATTTGGCTTTCCTCCTCTAAAATCCAAGCACATTATTTAACTAAATTTTAATGTTTCTGTATTGTTATCAAGAAGCCAATTGATGAAATAAGAATAAAAGAAGAATTTGTGGGCTTTCTTTGTCTTTTCTTGGATCTTTCTTTCAAGGTGTGCACCCTCTCATCATTGTTATGCTCCCATGGTTGCCTTTCCCAGTATGTATACATCACAAGCAAACATTTCTCTGCTAACTGTTTATGTTTGAGACCCACATGGCCAAGGAAGACCTGCCTGTCAGCAATACCTGGACACCCTGGAAAGAAAATGGGCCCGACCTCCTCGACTGCACTGGATCCAACTTGCTCCATTTCAACTGACATTCCGGCCAAAGCTTCGGATACTGACTTCAAACAAGTTGAGGATTTCAAGCGAGATCTTCTATCAAGCGAATCCCATCTAACATGGACTGGATATAATCCAATCAAGAGTTTCACTACACTAACATTTTCTTCCTACAGGACCCCACAAGGCTGATGTCATCTCATTTCAGCAGGAAGTAACTTGGAGGATGCTATGCCCCCTTACCCCAATGTTGTCACTTAGGATAGTGCATATACCTAGTTAGGGATAGCTTCCTATTGTTTATGGTTGGGATTGGAATGAGGTGTTCAGGCTTAGACACCTCTTTCAGATGACTTTAGGGTTTAGTTAAAATATTTACTTAGGATATAACATATCTTTCTTATATTTTACCTTTATGATTGTTAATTTTGGATACTTTACACTGTTAATTTTTAATCCTCTTTTAAACTAAAAGGGGAATTGTAGGGGAAGCTGTAGCCACGCCTACTTAGGGGCTGACTACAGGTGTGCCTGACCACGCTTGGGAGGGCGTGGTCAGGGTGACATAGAGTGAGACTTCTGGGGACTACATTTTCTGTTTCAGTTTCACTTTTGTACTTGCGGTACAGACTGCTGCCATGCCGGCTGGCTAGGTTGCTCTGTAAGTAAGGCTTTTCCCTTTTAAATACCCTTATATTTCTACCTGACTTCGTATTGGTAATTTCCCACTATAAGAGGAATTGTTGGATCTTGAATTAGACTCATTATCATTTTTCTGAGCAACCGCCATACTGATTTCCAAAGTGGACTTACAAGTTTCCATTCCCACCAACAATGGAAAAGTGTTCCTTTTCCTCCACATCTTCTTCAGCATATATTGTCATTGGTGTTTTTTATTTTAGCCATCCTGACAGGTGTGAGGTAGTGTATCAGAGTTGTTTTGAGTTGCATTTCTCTGATGGCCAAGGATTTTGAGAACTTTCTTAAGTGTCATTCAGCCATTTCCGATTCCTTTGTTGAGAATTCTCTATTTCTGCACCTGATTTTTAATGTCATTATTTGGTGTTTTGGTGGCTAGCTTTTTGAGTTCATTGTATATTTTGGAAATCAGCCCTCTGTCAGATGTGGGGTTGGTGAAGATCTTTTTCCCATTTTATAGGCTGTTGCTTTGTCTTACTGACTGTGTCCTTTCCCTTACAGAAGGTTCTCAATTTCAGAAGAACCCATTTATTTATTGCAGATCTCAATGTCTGTGCTACTGGTGTAAAGTTCAGCAAGTGGTCTCCTGTGCCAGTTCATTCAAGGTTATCTCCCACTTTCTCTTCTGGAATATTCAGTGTTGCTGGATTGATGTTAAGATCTTTGATCCATTTGCACTTAAGGTTTGTATATGGTGACAGATATGGATCTATCTGCAATCTTTCTTCATGTCCAAATACAGTTGTTCCAGCACCATTTGTTGAAGATGCTATTTTTCTTCCATTGTATAGATTTAGCATCTTTGTCAAAAATGAGTTGTCCTTAGTTGTGTGGGTTAATATCAGGGTTTTCAATTTGATTCCATTGTTCTATCTGTCTATTTTTGTGCTAATACTGTGCTGTTTTCAGAATTATGGCTTTATAATAGAGCTTGAAATCAAGGGTGATCCAGCCAAATGATCCTTTATTGTACAGAGTCCCTTGGCTATCCTGGGACTTTTGGTTTTCCATAAAAAGTTGAGTATTGTTCTTTCAAGGTCTGTGAAGAACTTTGCTGGGATTTTGATGGAGATTGCATTGAATCTGTAGATTACTTTTGGCAAGATTGCCATTTTTACTATGTTGATTCTACCTATCCAAGAACATGGGAGATCACTCCATTTTCTTGTATCTTCTTTATTTAATTTCTTTAATGACTCAACGTTCTTACTGTACAGGTCTTTCACTTTTTTGGTTAGTGTACCTCATGATATTTTATGTTGCTTGTAGACATTGTGAAGGGTGATGTTTCTCTGATTTCTTTCTCATAGGATTTATCATCTGTATATAATAGGGCTACTGTTTTTTTTTTTAGTTAACTTTGTATCCTGCTTCTTTGCTGAAGGTGTTTTTCAGCTGTAGCAGTTCCCTAGTAGAGTTTTTCATGTCACTTATGTAGACTATCATATCATCTGCAAATAGTGAAAGTTTGACTTGTTCCTTTCGAATTTGTATCCCTTTCATCTCCTTTTCTTGTCTTATTGCTCTAGCTTGGAACTTCAAATACTATATTGAAGAGATATGGAGATAGTGGAAAGCCTTGTCTTGTTCCCGATTTTATTGAAATCGCTTTGAGTTTCTCTACATTTAGTTTGATGTTGGCTGTTGGTTTGGTGTATATTGCTTTTATCATGTTTAGATATGTTCCTGTTATTCCTGTTCTCTCCAAGATCTTCATCATGAAGGGATGTTGGATTTTGTCCAAGGATTTTCAACATCTAGCGAGATGATCATGCGTTTTTTTTTTTTTTTTCTTTTTCAGTTTGTTTATGTGGTGGATTACATTGATGTTGAACTACCCTCACATCCCTGGGATGAAGCCTACTTGATCATAGTGGATGACTTTTCTGATGTGTTCTTGGATTCGATTCAGCAATATTTTGTTGAGTATTTTCGAATCAATGTTCATGAGGGATATTGGTCTGTAGTTCTCTTTTTTAATTGAATCTTTGTCTGGCTTTGCTATCAAAGTGAATGTAGCCTCGTAAAAAGAGTTTGGCAATGTCCCTTCTGCTTCTATTGAGTGGAACAATTTAATGAGTACTGGTATTAGGTCTTGCTTGAATTTCTGGTAGAATTCTGCAGTGAAGAAAAGATTTGAGGTATCACATATGCTCAAGACGTCACCCAGTATCTCACATCACTTCCATTGCTTTCTACTCTTCTAGTATCATGTCTGCTCATATGTCACTACGTTTTAATATATTTATAAAGGTTAAAACTCTGAAAATGTAAGCCACCCCAATTAAATGGTCTCCTTATAAAAATTGCTGTGGTAATGGTATAAGTGTCTCTTCATAGCAATAGGACCCCTAAGACTTATACCAAACACATTCATAATTCTATTCATATGAAATAGCTCCTGCATAATAAGGGGCAAATCAGTGGTCCCAGCCAGGAATGGCTTCAGTGTTACCATGTTATTAACTATATATAAATCAGGTTTTTCTTACCAGTGAAAAACATCATTTTCCTCATTTGCTTTGTTGTGAGCTATTTTAAAGTTTTAAAAGGTGCTTTTTCTCAAATCATTCATATCTTAAACAAGGTGAATGACTTTTGATTATTGAAATTAAGCATGTTTTAAATAAAAATATTATTAGTAAGATACTGTCAGATTTGCTAAATATTATATTAATTACATCATATATTCCTTGTAAGAAATATTCTTTAAATTTAAATAAACATATGAAAACAGAAATAAAAATCTAAAATACTGATATTTTAAAGAAAATATTCAAAAAATATTTCAAGGGATAAAAGAAGCACTTCATAATAAATATTATGCCAAAAGAAATAGCACTATTGAATGTGTATGTATTTAACATTAAGGTATGAAACTGTCTGAAGCAGAAACTGATAAAACTTCAGATAAATTCATAGTTACATTTAGAGTCACAGAACTGCTCTATCAGTAATTGACAGGTGCAGTAGGCAGAAAATCAGTACAGATATAGCTGAACTGAACACCGTCATCAATCAACCGGATCTAATTGACATTTATAGAACACATCATCCAAAAGCAAGCAAATGCAGCTTATACTCACATAGAACATTAATCAAAATAGATCATAGCTTATATTGCAAAGTACACCCTAGCAAATTAAACTCAGAAATGATACAGTACTCTCAAACAATATGTTAGCCAATTTTCCGTTACTATAGCAAATATCTGACATCAAATGAATTAGAAACATCAAAGATTGCGTATGGCATGGGGTTCTAAAGACTTCTATATATAACAAATTTATCCTTGTTGATTTAATCCTATGGCATGTTATTGTATCATAGAGCTGCAAATCCACTTTGTGATCGGGAATTATAGGGCAAATGAAAGAGAAATGAGAAACTTGAAATTTCTCTAGGGGCCTACATACTCTATGATCTGCAAACTGCATCCTCTTAATGCTTTGCTGTCACTTCAATGTAACAATTTGAGGATCACATATTTAGCACAAGTGTGTTGTGGCCTGTTTCAGATCCAAATTTCAACATATCACCATGTTATTAAAATAAAATATGATACAGTGTTGGCTAGAATCCCTACTCCACAAACATAATTTATATAATACAATTCTAAATTGCCATTGAGTTTAAATATTTAAAAAAGATACTTTAAATACCTTGAACAAAAATAAAATACTACTTATTAAAATGTGCTTAACACAGTGAACGTATACAATAAGAAAAATTTGTGACATCCTATGTATTAGAAAAGAACAAATATCTGAATCTAATAATCTATATGTATACATTAGAAACTAGAGAACTAATGGCAATATATACATAGAGAAAATTAAGGAAAGAAGATAACTAGAACAGGAAAACACAAAAATCTATTTCCTTATACAAATTCACAAATATATCAATGAACCTGAATCCTTGAACCTAAAAATTATTAATAAAATTGATAAAGTTCTTTCTAAAATAACCAAGAAGAAACACTATTGATTATTTAAAGTTATGACTATCAGTATTATTTTTGTGGTCATTAAAAAGACTATAAAACTGTCTGCATATTGAATATCACATTAAATAAATAGAAATTCTGATATTCTGAATAAAATTAAAAGGCTAAAAGAAACATATACAATACTATTATTTTCTAAATAATTGTCAGCAAATTCAGATCAGATGAGTAATCAGTATTTTAGAGAAATTATACAAATATTCTACAATCTTAACACATAAATAGAAGGAAATAAATTATTTCTCAGCTTATTTTATAAAAGCAGGATTTTTCTAATAACAAAACAAGGGCATTGTCAGAAAAGAAAACTTGAAAACAGTATCATTTGATAATATAAATTTTAAATTTACAATGTAGTGTCAGTGATTTAAATCCAAGAATATACAAAAAATTATATGCCATGCATGATAATTTATAGACTTCCAAAACTCTATTAAACTAAAAACTTAATTTTAAAATCATATTACATTTTAATGATAGATTAAGAAAGAAAACTTGAAAAAACTAAATAATTTAAAATATTTTCTAAATTAGTTAATTTTTTTCAAATACCTTATGATAGTAAAAAAAGAGAGAGATCTATAAAATATTATTCAGGAATTAGATATATGTCAGATATCCAGAGAATTTGGTATTCATTCAGCAGTTGGATGTTCAAGTTTCCAACACTCACAATTAGCCAGATAATCACTCCAGGGTAGCTCAAGTCCTCTTCTATCATCAATGGGCAGCATCATACATGTACACAAATATGGACACACACACACACACACACACACACACACACACACACACACACACACAAATAAATCTAATGCATTCAAATCAAAATATAATTCTGAAAAATAATATAAATAATATGTAAAATATTAATTCTGATATGCTAAATTTTTAAAAATATTCTGTTATTATTATTATTATTATTATTTTACATGATACTGGAAGTCATATTTAATGAGAGAAGTAAAAACATTGGGGCAAGAGTTACCAATTAGTGAATAGAAGTGTTTGCTACTTTTAAAGAGAATGTGAGTTTATTCATCATAACTGCCTGAGACTCCAGTGGAGTTCCAATGGACCACACGCCCCCTTTTGCCTTTGAAAGGCAACCAAATACATTTGACATAAATACATTTACAAAATTTATATTGGTAAAAATAAAATGAACTCATTAACCAAGATATGAAAACATAAAATACCTTTATTTTAATAGAAACAAGTGTGTCTTTACAGATAGATTGATTTTCTTCTTTTAGAAAATTTATGATAATTATCAAATATTACTTTAGACACTTCAGTAGCTACAGAAAGGTAGGAAAATCCAAAATTAGTAAACACAATCCATTTACATTAATTTATATTGTAGGGAATACATTGGAGAAATCTGTATTCACAACAGTCACAAAAGTATAGGTATTTTATGGCTTACAGAAAATAACATAATAAGATTTTTACTATGTCCATGAAAGGACTGAAGAGACCAAAACACATAGCCCAGAACTCAGAAAAGCTGAGAAATGTATTAGACAACAAAGAGAAACAGAGAATATTTAATTTTTATGTCCATACACTTATAAGAATGACTCTACAAAATTACTTTTAATTATCCAAAAAGTATCATTTTGTATTGTGGCCATTTTTGTTATAGAGAGGAATCCATAAAATACAACTACATTTTGGGTGATTATCTGAATACATTACTTCATTGAATGCAGAAAATCAATGACATTCTTTTTAAATAATTTTAGTTCATGCTGTTGTAAAAAACACAATGTGAGTTGTTTAATTTTTACTATACTCAAATGCTTCCCTATCATTTTATAAGGAGAAAATATATACAATATTAGTTGGTAATTCACACAAAGCATAGAAGTATTATATCTGAAGTCATTATAAAGTATATAGGTTTAACACTATCTTTAACAATATATTTTGCCTGAATGGCTCTGAATAGGTCTTCTTTGAGGAGTCATATAACCATTAGGAAAGTAGTAAAAAAAAATTATGCAGACTGATTTAATTCCATTTTTTTTAATTTGGTATTCCAATGTGTCTCCAAAACTGTCATTCTTTCTCGTTAGCATTAGAATTCATGTAATAAAGCATTATGCAATTTATTTCTGGGGGTTGTTATCACCCCTTTCTGTTTATTTATCATCTGCTTTAGAGTTCAATTAGATATTTCTATATTTGCTGACCCTGTAAGATTGTGTGTTGTGGATCCAATATTCTTTATATTGTAATATATAAAAATCTGTTTCATTATCTTACAGACATATGCCAGAGCAATATCAGTCTTAATTTGTACAAGTATTCCAATATAGGCCATAAATTCTAACAAATGTGTGACAACAAAATCAGACTTTTCAGAACTAAAGCAGTTGCACATTGAAATGGTAAACAGTATCCATGGTGTGGTATACATTTTTCCTTTTTTAAAATTAAATCAGAAACAAGCTTGTTTGACATGTGAATCCCAGTTCCCTCTCCCTCCACTGTTGCTGTGCCACCACCAACCCCTTATCCCATACCCTGTTTGCTCCCCAGCAAGGATGAGGCCTTCCATGGAGAATCTTCCACATCAGTCATATCGTTTGGAGCGCTACCTATGCACTACCCCATGTGTCTAGGCTCACAAAATCCACTCATATACTAGGGATAAATACTGATACACTGCCAGAGGCCCTATAGATTGCCCAGACCACCTAAATGACACCCACATTCAGGGAGTCTGGGTCGGCTCACTGCTGGTTTCCCAGCTATCATTCTGGGAATCATGAGCACCATCTTGTTCAGTTCTATGAATTTCTCCTGCTTGATCTTGATTCCTTTGTTCATCACACCTCTGTCTCTGCAACTGGTTTCCAGGAGCTCAGTTCAGTGCTTAGCCGTGGGTGTCTGCTTCTGCTTCCATCAGCTTCTGGTTGAAGGCTCTGTGATGGCATATAATGTAGTAATCAACTCAGGAGGAAGAGGCAGGCACACTCAGGAGGCAGAGGCAGGCAGATCTCTGTGAGTCCAGCTTGGTCTACAGAGCTAGTTTCAGGTCAGGCTCCAAAGTCACAGAGAAACAGTGTCTTGAAATACAAACAAAAAACCCGGTAGTCATGAATCTCATTATTGGGCGTTGCCTTTTAAGTTAGCATCTCCACTATTACTTAGATTGTTAGTTCTTGTCACCCAGGTACATCTCTGGACATTTCCCTAGTGCCAGATTGCCAGATTTACCTTTAAACTGATAATTGCTGCCTCTACTATGGTATCTCTTTTGTGATCTCTTCTATTCTCCCCGCAACTCAATCTTCCTGGTTCCTCGTGACCTACTCTCCCTTCTGCTTCTCCTCTTCTCTTTTAAGTCCTCTCCAGTTCCTCATACTCCCAATTTGGTTTTGTCCCTTTTGCTTCACTGGGGGACCATTTATATCTCTCTTGGTGTCCTCCATGTTTCCTAGCTTCTGTGGCAGTATGGACTGTAAGCAGGTAATCCTTTTTTCTATGTCTAAAATCTATATATTAGTGAGTACATATGATGTTTGTCTTTTGGTGACTGGGATACCTCACTCAGGATTGCTTCTTCTAGTTCAATTCACTTGCCCGTGAATTTCAAGATTCCATTCTTTTGTTTTATTTTGTTTTCTGCTGAGTAGTACTCCACTGTGTAAATGTACCACATTTTCTCTTTCTGTTCTTCAGTT
Organism: Cricetulus griseus; assembly: GCF_003668045.3. NCBI lineage: Eukaryota > Metazoa > Chordata > Mammalia > Rodentia > Cricetidae > Cricetulus > Cricetulus griseus. The sequence goes on from NC_048604.1 coordinate 85,918,970, forward strand.
GAGAGGCATCTAGGTTGCTTCCAGATTCTGGATAACAGAAATGCTATGGAAATATTTGAAAAGATGTCCTTGTTGTATGGATGTGAATCTTTTGGTTATATGCCTAAGAGTAGAATTGCTGGATCTTGTGGTAGACTGATTCCCATTTTCCTGAGGAAACTCCATAATGATTTCCAAAGTTTGCACTCCCATCTTCAGTGGAGGAGTATTCTCCTTTCACCAATTCCTCTCCAGCATAAACTGTCCTTGATGTTTTTGATTTTACTCATTCTGACAGGAATAAATTGGTACCTCAGAGTTATTTTCATTTGCATTTCCCTGATGGCTAAGGATTTTGAGGTCTTTGTTAACAGTCTTTCAGCCATTTAGATTCCTCTATTGAGAATTCTCTATTTTGTTATGGACCCCACTTTTTAATTGGATTAGTTGGTGTTTTGTGACTAGATTCTTGAGTTCTCTGTATATTTTGTAAATCAGCCCCCTGTCAGATGTGGGGTTGGTGAATATCTTTTCCTATTATGTGGGCTGTATCACCCTTTACAATAGCCATAAACAACATAAAATATCTTGGGGTAACTCTAACCAAACAAGTGAAAGATCTGTATAGCAAGAACTTTGAGTATTTAAATAAATAAATTAAAGAAGATATCAGAAAATGGGAAGATCTCCCATGCTCTTGGATATGTGGGATCAACATAGTAATAATTGCAATCTTGCAAAAAGCGCTCTACAGATTCAATGCAACACCTATCAATATATGGGCAGAATTCTTCACAGATCTTGGAAGAATAATACTCAACTTTATATAAAAAAGACCAAAGAAGGCAAAAGCAACCCTGTACAATAAAGGGACTTCTGGAGGCATCAACATCCCTGACTTCAAGCTCTATTATAGAGCTATAGTCCTGAAAACTCCTTGGTATTGACAGAAAAATAGACAGGTAGATCAAGTGAATCAAGTTGAAAACCCTGATATTAACCCACAGACCTATGAACACCTGACGTTTGACAATGAAGCTAAAATTATGCAATAGACAAAAGAAAGTATCTTCAACAAATGGTGCTGCCATAAGTGGATGCTGGTGTGTAGAAGACTACAGATAGATCTATATCTATCACCATGAATAAAACTTAAGTCCAAATGCTTCAAAAACCTAAGCATACATATAGCTATACTAAACCACTTAGAAGAGTAAGTGGGAAGTACCCTTGAATGAATTGGTACAGGAGCATGCTTCCTCAACATAACAACAGTAGCACAGACACTGAGATCAACAATTAATAAACGGGACCTTCTGAAACTGAGAAGCTCATGTAAGTCAAAGGACACAGTGAAGAAGACAAAAGAGCAGCCCACAGAATGTGGTGTGTTTTTTACTTTTCCAAATTCCACAAAATGAAACAGATCAATCTGCCAGATTTCATTCCTTTGAGTATCATTTGGGTTACTTCCTGCTATAGTGGAGCTTGGTTGTACAAAGTAGAAGTAGGACATTTCCTTGGCTTATTACCAAGCAATAAAGAAATATTTTTCCAGCCTTACCCATTGGCATTTTTTAATGAAATTCTGCTGTCTCAAGCACAATTCCTATCAATAGTTGATCACTTTCATCATTACTTTGTACTAGAGAGCCTGAAAGTCCTTATGGGAGTGGAAATGTGAATATATATATATATATATATATATATATATATATATATATGATTTCTTGTAACTGAATAAATAATATAGTCAATTCTGTATAATATGATGTAAATTCAGCAGCTTCAATGTGCAAAACCAGTCCTTTTGCACATTGCAAATCAGTAACTCTGTTGAAAGTCTCTGTAAAATCCATTAATACCCTGATAATAGCATATGATTCTAATATGGGGGCAGAGTCATAAGGTCCTTGAGCCACACTACTTAATTTTTTTCATTTGTAACCTGCCTTCCTGATTTATGTGCATCACTATCAAATGAGGGGCTCCAGATATTGGTTTTCCCCATACAATGTGAGAACAAATCCAACTTGTTCTCTTTATGTATTTTATTATGTTGTTTTGAGATGTTTCCTGTTAACATCTCTCAAAAGATTACTGAATGATCTTTGCCAAGGTTCACTTTCTGCCCACAATTCGTCAATTTCATCATTATTAAAAGGCACAACAATTTCTACAGTGTCTATTCTTGCTAATTGGGGATGGTGTCAGGAACAGGTCTTCTGCTCCTGTGAACTCAGAGAAAGTTCTTCCATATATCTCAGGCAAAGAAAGGCAGGAGGGTTAGAACATCTTATTCTGCCCAAAGTATATATTTCTTATTGAACTTAACAAACTAATTTGCCAGATAATATTATATGATGGTAGGATTTTCTTATTTCTAAATTTTAAGCATTTTACTAACTCCATTTTGCTTCCATGGCTTCAGAATGAACACAAGTATATACCAACACTTAATATGGATTTACAATTGTCAAAGACAGCACTAGCCTATATAAATATAATTATAGTTAATTTATCATTGAAAGAAGAACAGTGAAATTCACTTAATTAAACATTGATGTTTTCAAGTAAATGTTGTTTTAATAGCTAAACAACATTTCCACTAATATTGGTCAGGAAAAAATAGCTGTATGTATTGATTTTATGTGATACAAACATTAATATAAGCCTTTGAGTTGACATATCCAAATATAAAATAAAAAATATAAAACTCTCAAAGGAAAATATAGAAGAAAATGACTATTGGATGCAACTCAAAAGCAAAATGATCTATAGAATGTTTAAATCCAAATTCATGTAAGTGTCACTAAGAAACAAATGAAAACATTTACAAAACAAATATAAGGTGGAGATCTCAGAAGTTAAAATTTGAAATGTCATATATATGAAAACATTAATATCTCCAAATATATCATCTAAAATATATCATATAAATATATGAGTAGAAATTAAAGACATGAAATAATAGTAAACTTTGCATCTCCTTATATAACTATAAATTAATCAAAAATTATATGTAAACATGTAACTAATAAAATGGGAAACATCAAAATAGTAGCACTAACACAAGCTGGCAAAGATGTAACAAGACATGAATTCTGCTTTATTACTAGTAAGAATGCAAATGTCGCATTCACTATGAAATTATATAACAAAACAAATATACTTACTAAAATATTTACCAACTTGACCATTAGTATATATTGAAATGAGATAAAAGATATTTATGTGGAGCAAATGAAGACCTGGTTGGTTAAATGTTTATTATTTATATGAGCATGGACAATCCCTCAGATCCATGGTAATGAAAAGATATTTATTCTCTATGTTAGACTCACAGGAATGGCATGGCATACAATTGATCTGTGTGTTTGTGGGAATGCATGTATTCCTAACTCTATATAAATATTTGCAATAAGAATTAATGAAAGATGAGGCAATAAATTTAAAGGCAGCAGGTTGGTTTATGTGGGAAGGTTTGAAAAGAGTATGATTATAGAAGTATGATTAAAGAAGTATGATTAAAGATTAAAGAAGTATGATTATATTACAATCTCAAAAAAAAAGAATAGAAATCATGCCTGGGTAGATAATTGGCCATAGGGAAGAAACTACTTGCATTATTCTAATAAATGAATGCAGTGTTCAACTTTTCACTTGGGGATCATCTTTATATCAATAAATTATTAACTATCTCAGCACTTTTCAGAGTTGCTTCTTTTGCAAAAGTTGGAAAAAGCAACACAATGATGCAGAGATGATAAACTTGCAGAAAATCTATGACTGAGGTCATAGATACAATACTCAATATCCCCAAGACTCAGGGAACATCCAGAAAGTGGAAATGAAAAAAATACCAAGAGTTAGAGGTAGTCAACAAGTATAGTGAAACATTATTTTCTTAACAGTATTTATACCTGCCTGCTTAAAAGCTATGTAGAATCAGATCAGACAAAAATCCAGCCTGCATAAAGAAAATGGTAAAACAAAAAAAAAAAGTTGTGCTCCTCACTGAGATGAGATTCTGGTCACAATTGATGACTTCTTGGAGGACAGTCAATGTTTGTAACTACTTGAATTGGAATATAAGGACATACTTACATCCCAGAGGATGTTCCTACATCTGTGCACATAATGAAGCACTAAATGAACTCAATGGGTTTCACAAAAATAACACATGAAATTGGTAAGCAACAGTATTAGTGGTTGTAATTGGAAGGATTATGTGCATTATGAAATTCTCAAATAACAGAAAATAAACAAAAATTATTTACACATAAATGGTTTCTGATTACATTGTATAATTTTTGAAATAGTTTTATTTTTGAGAATATTATTCATAAATCATGACACATTTTAGTGACATGATAAAATATCTTCACACATGTTATTTGAGTGTTGGTTAATGATTCTGTTCTTATGAAATTTACACTATTTCTCTCCAATTCCTACATAAACTCTTTCTTGTGCATTTCTCTTCTGGAAATTTATTGTGTATACCTAAACAAACACATGAGAATTATATTTTTCTTTATTGAGGTCAGACCTAAGGATTGTTAATACTAGGCAAGCTAAATACATTGAGACTTACTCTTAGCCTCAATGTATTCTTTTATATTTATTGGATTGTTTCACATTTTCTTGAAATCCCCAAACATTATTCATGAATAGATATGTGTGAGGAGCCTTGCTCCTAACAGGTCCAAAGACATGAGGCAGTTGTGTGAATTTAGCAAAAGGAAGAAAACACTGACCACCAGTTTTGAACACATGGCCCCGGATAGCCTGGGCTGATATTTTTATACCATTTTGATAGTTTGCATGAACAGTTTTACAATCATATTTGCTTCCCTAAGTTTCCAATAATAATTACAATAATTGCCAGTTTTTTTCCTTACATTATTCTCCTTCCATCCCCCAATTTTCCCACCAGTTACCAGTACCTATAAGATTCATACCTCTAATGTTAAAAGCATAAGCATTATTGCAAGCAACAAAGGAAGTTTTGTAACTAGGCACACTTACAGGTAGAAGTGTGTGCCCAGTTGGCAGTATTTGTGGTTACAGCATCATGCAAAGTGGAAGAGAATTTGGCCTGTAATGGATAATGTTTATGTCTAGTCAAATCTAAACTCTCACAATCAAATTATCAGCCAAGGTTGACTCAATCCATTTTTTGTTCTATACTACTCTAACTCCTATAGGCGATACAAAAATGTTTTCTCCTATCATCCTATAAACTACATAACTTAAAAGCTTTCTCTTAGTAGTTCGCACTGCTTATCTCTTGTTCCTATGTCCCCTTCCTTTCAGTTTTCAGCAGTGTTGTCTCCTTCATTATAGAAGGAGACACAGTTATAGAAATGAGGAAATTTTGAGTTTCTATGATTCTGCTTCATTCCTTGTTCTTAGACTGTTCCCATTAACTCTTGATATCATTCCCAAACTCTTGCAATTAGAATCATTCTCTCCAGGATAGTTATGCAAATGTGTAATACTACCATGGAATTATCAGATTCTTTCAGGTCAGTCACAAGATGCTTGGAAAAGCCACGTCCTGTTAGAGGTAAGCATGAATTCATGTTCACACCTGAAACATTAAAGGCTTTAGAAGCTGAATCAGATCTATTGTATTTTTTTTAACAACATCCCCTTTGGCTTACCTAGAAGAGAGTAATCGGGAAAGTTTTCCTAATGCAATAGACATTTCATGTATGGCTCTAAGGAAGTGAAACTAGAGTTAGCCAGTAATATGATGTGTGTAAGAAAAACAAGGAAAGCAGGCAGCACATAAGTTCCTGAGGTCATCCCCAGAATCACTAAACTGGCCGCTGGCCTTGCCAAACTGTATTAAATTCTTCCAGAGCTTGTCAAAAGGAGAACTTGTTTGTACTATTATCTGGACTTTCCCCCCCCAACGAAGTCACATGGCTTTAAGTATACACACACACACACACACACACACACACACACACACACACACAGACATTAAATTACATTTTGGTTTTTTCCTACTTCCCAATCTCTTATGTCACTCTTCCCACTCTTTTTCTTCCAACACAGTTCATGTTTTTGTTTGGTATCTTTCCCATGGAGTTTATGACATTTGTATGGCTATGAGGTTGGTACTACCCACTAGAAAAGCATGGTGAGCTCATCAATGGGTAGACAACTATATACCACATTCTGTTTCTCCCAGAATCTCCTAGCTGCCAATCATTTTACAGTAAGTATTAGGAACCTATGAGTCATTTGTTTCACTTCTTTATCTATATATGACTATATATTTGCAAGGACTGAATTGTGTGGGGCCAGTACAGGTAGGTGCAGTTTTGTGAGTTTGTGATTGCTATTTCTAATAACTGCTTAGAAGATGACTCTATATATATCTTAAGGCATTTATATGATTTCCTAACTATACTTTGCTGCAATGTTCCCTGAGCCCTTAGGAAATAGTACAAATGCTTCATTTATACATAACCTGCAACTTTGACAGCAACAAATCTTAGCATTCACTTTTCTAAACTACAAGGAGATGCTTCCTTGATTAAGGCTGAGAATAACACTTGTCTGTGGTTATAAACATAGATATTAAAAAGACATTTTAAATAATTTGATGGCATTGATGTAATTCTCATCTTTACTCTTGTTTGTGATTCTGCTATAAAATTTCTTTGATGATTTTCTTCTACTGTATTTCTAAATATCAGATTGGTAGTTCTAAGAATATTCCTATTTTAAAGTTTGTCAAGCTGTTACATGACAGTAAAGATTCTCAACCTCATCTATTTGGTTTAATTTGTTATTTTGAAAAGTAACATGGATGTGTGTCTTCTCTCCGCTTCCTTATGCAGAGATTTTAAACATGTACCCTTACATAGTATTTATTCAGTTCAGGGATGAAATCTCAGGCAATATGCATGGATGACAAGTACTTTCCTTACTGAGCACCATTCCAATTCATAATGAACATTACCATATGTAAGTTACTGCTCTAAGTGCTTATAATGGACATTACCTTAATTTAGCAGATATGAAAACTAAACAATCTCCAAACCCTTCTTTGTAAGTTTTGGTATTAGACATTCTAATTTACTAATTCATTGTTGACTAACATGTACATCATTACATGGTTTTGAAATAAACATTTCTTTATACCTATTTGAAAATTGGCATATCTACAAGTCATAAAGAGATAATCTCTAATTTGACAATTGATTGCAACTCAGCTATTTATAGTCATCGTGCCTTGTGTTTTCTAAGCTGCTGGATTGCTAATGTCACTTAGAATGCTAATATTAAAATCAAACCAGTCATGTTTTTTGTAGTAAAATATCCAGTGTCCATGTCATCTTTAATATTCCTTGACTAGGCAATTTCTCTTTCTCCTTTTTATTATTGTTTTAAAGAAGCATTTGATCTTGCATTTTCCCTTTGTGCCTCTTCTCTTATATAAGCCATATTTCTGCACAGTAAACCTTAAACTTCTCTCCTTATTTTAACATATTCATATCAATCAGTATATGGTCTAAGTTAGTTGTTAAATATTATTTAATTATTTTTCACTATGTGTATTTTGTATGTTTGTGTGTGAGTATATTCCTGTCAGTGAATGTGTCCTCAGAAGCCAAATACACCACATCACCATGGTGGTAGAGTTACAGGCATTTGTGAGTGCCCTGACCAACTTATATGAGAGATCTGACCCCCACCCGTCTATAAGAATTGTATATGCTCTTGAATCTTGAGCCACTTCTCCAGGCACTGTATTTTCTGATGTAACAAATAATCATTAACCAATATGAGAAAATACATTAAAATACTGAGAAGCAAGAACAGTCATGATCAATCACTCTTGGTTTCAAGTAGGACTTTCCCAACTATGTCCAGTGTTTAATTGCTTCATTCTATGTGGCTAATGGTGCTAAAAGGCAACACATAATTAGTGACCGTGCTTCACTTGAGAAAAATAATAAAGGTCTAATGCACAATTACTCCTTTTCATTGATTATAAGACAAATCTTGATTTCAAAACTATTTAGTGATTTAAAAACATTTTTATTTATATTAGTTTTATTTTATGTGCAGTAAGTAGAATACATGTATTTGTAAGCTCAAATTTAAAATGGCAATTTTGTTACATAAATTCCAACTCCATTAACCAATATAATACATGAATCTAAATAATTTATTTCATCTCAGAATCTCACCTAGGAATAATTTGTTATGAGTTTTCCAATTTGAAATACATTATGTTTTTATTATAAATTATTTTAGAGATTTTAAGCTGTGTAGAGCCTTGGAAAACTATCAATTTTAACTACAATACAAAAAAAATGATTAGGTACTGGGAAGTTAGCTCAGTAGTCATACACTTACAAGTGACAAGGCAGCCTGGGAAGGAAATCCCTCATGAGAAACAGTTAAAAGTAGCGATGTTAAAACATTCCAATATTGTAAAATTACCATTTTAGAAACTCTATAGCACCACTTTCCCACAGGTATCTCATAGAAGCATTATATTGGGCTCCTCATCATTTTTATCCACTTCCATGATTATGTTCAAATAATCCAAAGTCATTGTGAAGAATTTTATGATTTCTGAGTACACCTAAAGAATAAAAATTTCAAATATGAAAAATAATAAGGTGACAATTGCTCAATTTAATAATAGTGTGTTTTCTTTATGAACTTCTTACTGTGTCTTCACTACTTTATTTTATTTGAAGTAATATTAATAACTACATTTATATTTAGATAAAAATATTTTCTTCCTGATCCGAGAAAAATAAAATACATTGAAAGCATATTTCAAGCCATACAAATCAAATCAATAACATAAAGTAGCCAAAGTAGCCAGTATCACCTCATTTGGAATGTCTGCCTCTCCCAATGGATATAAAATTGACTTAAAACTTGAAGAGTGAGGCTGATTGCTCACAAAATTGACCAAACATTACAGTCTCCTCTATTCTCTCACTGTCTCAGCATCCACCTAACCTATATGCACTCCTTAGTCCTCCTAATAGCTGTATCCTGTCCACCAAGTGTAGTGGAGGCTCCCTATTCTACTGGCAACCATGAAAGCTGCCAGAAGTCTAGCCCCTAACTATAATGGAAACCCCCTGCTCAAACATAGGCCCCACCAACCAAAAAACTAGAGTAGCTGATACAGAATCCTAAGAAAACAGCCATCCAATAAAGACAAGCTCAGAAATCAGCACCTAAATCCATAATCATCCCAAACCAAGATCCGTAGAGGCCAGAATAAGAAAACATTCAACAAAGTCAATGCAATAGATCACTGCCAGAATCAAGCTATTCTACACATAAAGCCCTGAGTATTCCAACACTGCAGAATCACAAGAAAAACACCTTAAAATTAACATTATTAAGATGATTGAGGTCCTCGGTGAGGAAATGAACAAATTCTGTAAAGAAATTCAGGAAAACACAAACAATTGGATGGAATTATTAAATCACTTAAAGAAAGGTAAAAGAAAAACAAATACTGGGAAGAAACAAACTATTCAAGACCAGAAAATGAAAATATAAGCAATGAGAAAAACACAAACTGAGGGAATTCTGGAAATGAAAATTCTATGTAAGTGTACTTGAACCACAGAAGCTAAGTATCCACAACATAATTTGGGACATGGAAGAGACAATCTTGAGCATTGAGTGGGGTGATAGAATAAAGAGACTCATTGCTCAAAGAACAATGATAAATCTAACAAATTCCTAACCCCACCAAAAAAATCCTGGAATTCTGAGACAATAAAAAAGACCAAACTTGGGAATAATAGGAATAGAAGAAAGAGAACATTTCTAGCTCAAACGCCAAGAAAATATTTTCAACCAATTTATAGAAGAAAAATTTTCTAACTTTTCTAAAAAAGACTTGAATATAATGGTACAAGAAATGTACAGAATACCAAATTGATTGGATCAGAAAAGACAGCCTCCTTGCCACCTATAGCTAAAACACTGAATATCTAGAGCAAAGAAAGAATATTAAAAGCTACAAGCAACAGTTTAAGCAGCCTGGGTAGGCAAAAGACAGCCACAGGTCTACCCAGTGGTCATCACTATGACATAAGTGAGGTAGAAATTAAAGAGAAGAAAATGCAGAGTTTTTGCACTATGAAGAGAGTGGAGCTGGAAACACAAAAGGGCTAAGGAACTGGCTGATATTGTGGCGTCCACTTTCACCTGGGGTCATGTGTTTATTCTTTGAAGAAAGAAATTGAGGAAGAGGTCAGAGAATTGAAAGAATCCACAGGCACATGTGTAGGGGAAGCTGTAGCCATGCCTACTTAGGGGCTGGCTACAGTTGTGCCTGACCATGCCCTTATAGGGCATGGTCAGGTGACATAAGGTGACTGCATTTTCACTTTAGGTTTCTTTTTTGGGCTTGCATACAGACTGCTGTCACACCGGCTGGCTAGGTCTCACTGTAAGTAAGGCTTTTCCCTATTAAATACCCTTATATTTATACCTGACTCCGTATTGGTAATTTCCCACTATACACATGCTCAATGATTGATAGGATCAATATAGTAAAGATGGCTAGCTTATCAAAACCACATGCACAGATTGAAACTAATTCCCATCAAAATTCTAAAACAGTTACTCCTAACCAAAATAGCTGAAGAAACACTTAAAGAAATCTTCAACATCCTTAACCATCAGATAAATGCAAATCAAAACTACTTTGAGAGTCCATCTTATACCTGTCCCAATGGCAAAAACACAAGTGACAGCTCAAAGTGTCAAGTATGTGGAGCAAGGGAACCATTACATTGCTGGTGGGATTACAAACTTTTACATCCACTTTGGAAATTGATATGGTATTTTCTCAGAGAACTAGACAATTAAAGAGGAGCTAGAGTTCAATGAAAGGGAATGTAGAACATACACAAATATATGAGAAGCATTAAGACAAGAGCAAAGAGTAAGGCCTTTAACACTAATTCCATGCATAAAGAATTTGGAAAAATCTCATATTAATGACTAAAGAACACACCAGAAAGCTCTATTACAAAAGAAGCAAGGACATCCAAGAGTAGCAGATGGCATGAATTAGTCGAACTGAAAGCAGAAATCAATGAGATAAAAACAAAGAAAACAATACAATGAAACAAATAATTGGTTCTTTGAGAAAAAAAACAGAAAAAATCTTATTCATACTAACATCAAGGCAAAGAGCAAATCTCCAAATCAATACAATCAGTGAACATAACAATATACACTAAATTATTCAGTAGGTTAAACTTCTTGAATCTGTACTCCAGAGATTTGGAAAATATAAGAGATGATGGGGCATGTCCTTCTGTGTATATGTTTATCTTATTGGTTGTTTAATAAAGCACTGTTGACCAGTAGGGAAGCAAGATATGTGGGACTAGGAATCCAGGACCATTCTAGGAAATGTAGTGAAGAGAAGTCTTCATGTGATCTCAGGGAAGAGAGGGCGCATGATGCTGGCATCCTCAATAAGATAAGTCTTTATAAAAATATATACAGTAGTTATGATTGATAATTAAGCCTGAGCTAGCAAATAAGAAATCATAGTCAGTTTCCAGCACCATTGTAACTAATATTAATCTCTGTGTGTTATTTGGGGTCCCTAACATGGTGGCAAAATCCAGGTGGCTAGTGGAAAGAGTTATCATTACTAAAAGAAGTGGACGAGTCTCTTCACATATAAAATTCACCACATCTACATCAAGATAAAATAAATAATTTTAATAGACCTATATACATTAAGGAAATGTAATCAGTCATTAAACAAGTCCTAACCATAAAAGCTCAATGCCAGATAGTTTTAGTGCAGAATTCTACCAGACTTCCAAAGAATAGATACTACCAATACTCCTAAACTCAGTCCACGAAATAGAAACAAAAGGAACATTTCTTTGTTCACATTCAGAGGTCACAGACTCCATGATATCTAAAACACACAAAGACTCAAAAAAAGAAAGAGAATCACAGACCATTTTTTTCTCATATTGATGCAAAAATACTAAATAAAATACTCACAAACTGAGTCAAAGAACACATCAAAAAGATCATCCACCATGTTCAAGTAGGCTTCATCCTAGAGATACAGGGATTTTTCAGAATATGTATATGTATCAGTGTAATCCAACAAAAAAACTGAAAAAACATATGTTCATCTTATTAGATGCTGAAAATGTTTTTGTCAAAATCCAATACCCTTCTTTGATAAATGTCTTAGAGAGACTATGGATGAAAGGAACACACCTAAATATAATAAAGGTAATATAATATAGGTAATATACAATATACCAATAGCAAACATAGAACAATTCCACTAAAAGCACAGATAAGACATGGATGCACACTCTCCCCATGTATTCATATAAAATGTGAAGTTCTAAATATAGCAATAAGACAACTAAAGGAAATCAATGAGATATAAATTGAGAAGAAGCCAAAGTATCATAATTTGAAGATAATATGACAGTATACATAAGTGACACCCAAAATTCTACAAAGTGCCCCTTTAGTCAATTTGATGGATACATGATTAACACACACAAGTCAGTAGTCTTCTAATATATGAGTTAAAAATGTGGTGAGAAAGAAATCAGGAAAACAACACACTTTACAATGGCTACAAATAATTTAAAATATCTTGGGGTTTCTCTAACCAATCAAGGGAAAGACCTGGATGATAAGAACTTCATGGAAAGAAATTGGAGAATATACCAGAAAATGGAAAATCTTCAATGATTACATATAGGTAGGATTGATGTAGCAAAACTGGCCATATTATCAAAAGCAATATACAGATTTAGTGTAATCCCCATTAAAACCCCAGAATAATTCTCTATAGACCTTGAAAGAACAGTACTTAACTTCATACAGAAAAACAAAAAACACCAGAAAGTTAAACCAATCCTGTACAATCAAAGACCTTCTGAGGTATCACAATCCCTGATTTCAACCTCAACAACAGAGCTATAATAATATAAACAGCATGGTATTGCCATAAAAACAAACAAAAAGATCATTGGAATTGAAGTCCAAGATGTAAATCAATACATGTATGGATACATGATTTTTGACAAAGAAGCCAATATTATACAAAGGAAAAAAGAAAGCATCTTCAAAAGATGCTGTTTGCAAAACTTTTTGTCCTCATGTAGAACAATGGAAACAGATCTATATCTATCACCCTGCATAAATCACATGTCCTAGTGGATAAAATACCTCATCATAAATCCAGTTACACTGAATCTGATAGAACAGAAAGTGTGAAAAAACCTTGAATGCAATGGCAGAGGAGACAACTTCCTGAATAGAACACCAGTCGCTCAGACACTAAGAATGGCATTTAATAAATGGGACCTCCTGAAAATGTAAAGTTCCTGCAAAGCAAAGGACAGCCTAAAGAATGAGAAAGGATATTCACCAATACCACTTCTAACAGAGGGCTCATTTATAGTATATAAAGAACTCAAGAAACTGGATATAAAATGACCAATAATCCAATAAAACTGGGGTACAGATCTAAACAGAATTCTTAACAGAAGAATCTGAAATGGCCAAATATACTTAAAGACATATTCAATATCCTTAACCATCAGAAAAATGCAAACCAAACTGACTTGGAGATACCATCTTACACCTACCATAGTAGCTATGATCAAAAACACAAGTGGCAGTTCATGCTGGATAGGTTATGAAGCAAGGGGAACACTCTTTCATTGCTGATGAGAGTGCAAACTTGTAGAGTTACTTTGGAAATCCCTATGTCAGTTTCTCACAAAATTTGGAATTTTTCTACCCCAATTCCCATCTATACCACTTTTGGGTATATACCCAAAGGATCCTCAATCATACCATAAGGACCCTTTGTCAATTAAATTCATATAATATTTATTTGCAGTAGCAAGAACCTGGAAACAATCTAGATGTCACTCAATGGAAAAAGAAAATATGGTACATTTCCAAAATGAAATATTAATGACTGCTAAAAACAATACCAAGTTGAAATTGGCAGGCAAATGGAAGCAGTCAGAAAAAAAACATCCTAAAGGAATTATCCCAGACCCAGAAGGACAAACATAGTAGGTATTCACTTATAAGTTGATATTAGATTTAAAGTAAAGGGAAAGCCTGATATAATCTACATAGCCAGTGAGATTAAGTAACTATGAAGGTTCAAGGGGAAACACCTCAAATCTCCCTAGAAAGTAGAAATATACCTGATCTCAGGACTAGGTGTGGATGGATGGCAACTTGGGGGATCATATTGGAGATAATTGGAGGTGGAGAGTTCTGAAAGAGATGACTGGAAAGTACAGGAATTTTAGTGTCAGGTAGAAACCTGGTCCAAGGAAAACTCCCAGGACCTACAAGGATGACCCTAGCTAAGCATCCAAGCAATAGAGGACATTAGCCTGAACTCACCATCTCCTGTGACCAGATAGGACTTCTTGTGGAGGGATTAAGACACCAACCTAGCAATACAACTTCCGACCTACATTCAGTCCTGAATATAGGATGAACTTGTATAGAGATTTTGGTTGTGCCCAAACAATGACTGATCCAGTCTGAAACCCATCCCATGATAGTGAGCTAACCTCTGATACTTCCTGGGGTTTGAAGACCCTGAAGCTAGATGGCCCAGATATCTAGGATAGAATCAAGCACAACTGAAGAAAAAATATGAACATAGCAATGCTTAAAAATATTCTGCTATACTCATGGATGAGGCCTATCCCTATTGTTATCAGAGAGGCTTCATCCGGTAACTGATGCAGAGACACACAGGGAAACTCGAAGCTAAGCTCTGGGAATCCTGTTGAAGAGAGGAAGGAAGGACTGTAGTAGCCAGACTGGTAAAGGTCATTCACAAGAAAAGACAAAGTATCAACTAACTTGGGCTCATAGATGCTCAGAGAGGCAGAACCAAGAAACAGGAAGCCTGCATGGGACCTAGGACATTTATAAGTATGACAGCTGTGTAGTTTGGTCTACTTATGGAAATCCTAACACTGGGAGAAGACGGTGTCCCTAAAGTTTGACTGGCTTTGGGGAACGTCATACTGGTTTGTTTGCCCAACCTTAAAACAAGGGAATGTGCTTAGTGCTACTGCAACTAGCTATGACATGTTTTCTCAATATGCATGGGAGGCCTGCCACTTTCTGAACAGAAACAAAGTAGACGGGTCATGGAAAGGTGGGAAGAAAGAATTAGAGGAGGAGATAGAGGGGAAACTATATGCAGGATATTAAATAAATAAATACCTTTATTAAATAAAAATACATATGTTTAAAAGGGGTTTGAATCCATTTGGGTTTGTATTATTGGCTCTTTCAATAATTTTGTGTTATAAAGAAACTGAAGCCACTGGAAGAATTAAAGATGATCCATGAGCCATGGTTATTAATTCTGCAAACACACACAAACACACACACACACACACACACACACACACACACACACACACACACACGCACACACACACACACATGCACTCACGCACATTCACATGCAAACACACACAAACATAGTATGGTCCCTCTGCACTGCCATAACCACTGTCTTCAAAATATTAATGACTTTGATAACAGTGTTAACTAAGGGTAAACTTAGTAACATGAGGGATTGAATTCAGAAGAGGGATATGAATAAAAGTAATAATCTCTCTCTCTCTCTCTCTCTCTCTCTCTCTCTCTCTATATATATATATATATATATATATATATATATATATATAGTCCACATTTTTTTCAACATACACAGTAGTACATGTTATTCAACTTTTAACCTTAATGGCAATGCATCAAAACAACTCTTTTCATATTTAAAAAGTTATTTATATTTTACATACCCACTCCTCTTCCCAGTCCCTCTCCTTCTACCATACCCCCATCCTACCTCCCCATCCACTCCTCAGCATGAGTAAGGCTTCCCTTCGGAAGTCAACAATGCTTGGCATACCAAGTTGAGGCAGTACCAAACCCCTCCACCTATATAGAGGCTGAGCAAGGTATCCTCTCATAGGGAATAGGCTACAAGATGCCAGTTCATGGACCCAGGATAGGTCCTGGTCCCACTGTCTGTACGTACCCAACAGATCAAGCCACACACTTGTCATTCTCATTCAGCGGGCCTAGTTTGGTCCTATGCAGGTTCTCCAGCTGTCTGTGCAGAGTGCATGAGCTCCCACTGGATTGGGTCAGTTATATCAGTTCATATTATCCCTCTTCCCTCTCTGCAACTCAACTAAAGGAGCTCACCCCAGTGTTGGGCTGTGGGTAACTACATCTGACTCCATCAGTTACTGGATATAAATTTAATGATGATAAGAAGGATAGTCACTAATCTAATTACAGGAGAAGGCCAGTTCATGCACCCTGTCCACAATGGCTTGGAGTCTTATCTGGGGTCATCCTTGAGTATTCCTGGGAATTTCCCTAGCACTGGGTTTTTCCCTAACTTCTATCAAGATATCTCTTTCATTACTCTTTCACTCCATGCCTCATTCAACTCCATCTCACATATTACTATGCTCCATTCCTTACATTCTATCCCATGCCAGTTTACCCAGGAGATCTTAACTATTTCCCCCTCCTAGGGTTATCCGTGAGCATCCAGCTTAGGGTCCTCCTTTTTGCCTAGTTTCTCTGGGTTAGAGGATTGTAGCCTGCTTTTACTTTTCCTTATGTCTAATGTCCACTTATGAGTGAATACATACCTTGTTTGTATTTCTGCGTATGGGTTTCCTCACTCAACATGTTTTTATTTTTAGTTCCATCCATTTGCCTGAAAATTTCAAGATTTTTTTTTTTTTTACCTTTGGGTAATACTCCACTGTGTAAATGCACCACATTTTCTTTATCCATTTTTCAATTTAGGGGTTTATAGGTTTTTTTCACATTCAGTCTATTATAAATAATGCTTCTATGAAAATAGTTGAACCAATGTTCTTGTGATATGATTGTGTATACTTTGGGTATATGACCAAGAGTAGTTTTGCTGGGTCTTGAGGTAAATTGATTGCAGGTTTTCTGAGAAACTGTTACACAGATTTCTGATGTGGAAATCCTTCTGTATATATGTTTCTCTTATTGGTTGATGAATATAACACTGGCCAATAGAGGCAGTCAGATAGGTAGGACAAGGAAATGAGGAGAATTCTGGGAAAGCTAGGCACAGAGAGACCACAAAGAGACAACAGCTAGTGGAGGAAGGAGTAACCAGTCCAGACACTTCTCTGGTAAGATAAGACCACATGGAAACACTTAGATTATTACAGTTGGGTTAATAATCAAGACAGGTAGTCAATAAGAAGCCCTAGATATTGGCACACAATTTTATAATTAAGATAGCATCTGTGTGCTTATTTTGGGGGCTGAAATCAGTTGCAGGGCCTGTTGAGACAAGAGAAACTCCATCAAAATATTTCCAAAGTGGCTGTACAAGTTTATACTCCCACCAGCAATTGAGGAGTGTTCTCCTTTCTCCATAGCCCCTCCAGCATAAGATGTCATCAGTGTTTTTGATTTTACCCATTCTGGCAGGTGTAAGATGGTATCTCAGGGTCATTTTGATTTGCATTTCCCTGATGGCTAAGGATGTTAAGAAATTGCTTAAATGACTTTTGGCCTTTTGACTTTCTTCTATTGAGAATTCTCTGTTTAGATCGGTACCTCATTTTTAATTGGATTATTTGGTATTTTGGTGTCTAGTTTCTTGCGGTCTTTATATATTTGGAGATCAGCCCTCTGTCAGATGTGGAGTTGGTCAATATAGTTTCCCATTTCATAGGCTTCTTTTTTTTGTATTATTTCCTGAGTCCTTTGCTTCACAGGGGCTTCTCATTTTCAGGATGTCCCATTTATTGATTGTTGCTTTAAATATCTGAGCTACTGTTGTTGCATTTAGGAGGTTGTCTCCTGTGTCAAGGCAATCAAGACTACCCACTTTTTCTTCTTTCAGGCTCAATCTAACTGGATTCATGTTAAGGTCTTTGATCCATTTGTACTTGAGTTTTGTGAATTGGGATTGATATTACTTTAATTTAAAGTGATATTTCTGTGGTCAAAGAGCTAATGAAAAATAATAATTTGATTTATATGTACATCTTTTATAATTTTCAAATTCGTGTACATAAAGCATACAGTGCTAAAAATGTACTTAGTGAAAACCAGAATCTAAGGTATAAACTGAATTTTCAAAGACTGTCTCAACAAAAATATGCTTTCTGATTTTAGTTTGACCTATTAACGACAATAGTAAACTGCCTAGGGTAAGGTATCTAGTAATTTATGGGTTATCTATCACTTTTTTAAACTTCTGCCATAAAACAAAAATCATTGTTTCTAAGTCTCTAGAAAATGGAAAATGTCTTTTTTCCTGTTGGATTACTAAAATAATTTTATCAGATATAAATTAAAGCTTATGGCTGTCAATTGAAAAAAATTTTGTAAGTCAAACTAGTCAGTTAATTAATATAGCTATTTTTGCCAATTTTCTTTATGGATGGTTTAGTCAACATCACTGTGTAGATAATCTAATAATAAATCCATAAATGCAGTAATATTAGATAAATATGTGTCAATGTTGATATAAACAACATACGTAAAAGAATCAATTATAATTGGCTCCCTTCACACCATATATTTTTCTCGTCTTTCCCTTTATTTCTTTATGTTTTAAAACATCTTTTCACTTCATTCTTTGTTATAGTTTACTTGGACATTCTCTCTATTTCCTATCATATATGAGAATTTTGTGCTCTTAGTCAGAAATAGTCACTTTATGAGTCTAGACATTCCATAACCTAAAAAACATTTTTCAATGACTTTGACTCTACATTTGTTTTCATTTGAAGGTATTCTTGCTTTTATATAAAAATGAGTTATTAAAATTATTTAGATGGTTTTCCTAAATATAATTTATTCTATAACATACAATCGTAAGTCTTTGTGTTCCCTAATTTCATGCTGCCCATTTGCATTTGTTATATAGCCTTTCTTTTGCTTTATAAAATCAGAATATTCCTCCTGCCAGACACTTCACAATAATTGTTTATTCTAATCATGTAAGACTATACAAACATAACCCACAGAGTTCTTTGCTGGATGACATCCAAGAGACTCAGGCCAGCATCCTCCTATGATGATTACAGATGTTCTCATTTTTGATGAAAAATAAAAGAAGCAATGGGCTTCAGCAAGCTGGAAAGCCCAATATACCTGCTTATCTATCTAAGTATTCCAGAAATCTCAGTCTGAATAAAACATAGCCCCCTAGATATGCATTTGGCTAATTTACCAAGAGAAAGGTTATACTTTAGAAGCATATTTTCATCTATTTAAGAAGAGATAAAAGATGCTTTTGGTCCAAATTCATTTTTATTTGTTTCTTTTTTTGTTTTTCTTTTTAGTTGTATTTAAGCTGCTGCATTAATTTATAGTCTTCTCTCATTTACAGATTTGTGAAATAAGGATAGTAATCTGTTTAAAGAACTTCAAAGCCCAAATGTGTTGAAAATTTACTCTTCATAGTAATCAGAAAATTATATTGAAATTGTTTTCAAAGAAGAGAAATAAGTAAAGGTTTCAAAGAAACCCAGTATATAATTACTTGTTAAAAGGTCATTTTCTTCTTATGTCTTCAGTGACTCTCACCAAACAGCACTTCAAATTCCAGCAATATTTATCCGAAGGACAATGAGCAGTACAATTCTTGATATTGGATCCAGTGAAGGAAGTTATTGCTTTTAGAGAAAAAATTTGGTTCCACATATGAATTCATATATGGATTCTTTAATTAATTTGGATTATTTAATTGCCATTTTAATAATTTCTCTGTTATAGTAAACAGCTGAATAACTGTTTTCCCTGTTTTACTTCAATTGTGAAAATGATGTAATTATTTTTAAAATATAAAACCTCTGAAATATGCCATTATTGAGTGTACTGATTTTCCAAATACACTTTTCGTATTCTGTAGATCATTGACAATCTCAAAAATATGTTATTATAATTTTGAAAAAAGATTATATCACTATATATGTACTTGTCTATAGAATAAGCCAATTACTCTGAAATAAATACTTATTGGGGAGAAAATTTAAAACTTATTAAATTGACAGGTATGTGGTTTAAAAATCTGAAATCATCATATATTCATAAGAGGCCAAATAAAAATATTCACAATATATTTATTTCAGATCAAGTTCTTTATTTTTATTGGAATCTTGGACTCCTTCCTTACAGGAAAACTTAGAATAAAATTCTTGAGTATCTCCTGACTATATCTAATCAAGAAATACACCTAAAATGTCCCTTCACTACAAGTAGTTCATAGAAATCCTCTTGAGGTATTTCATATTAAAGAAAATTGCTTTTGATTCAATCAGATTATATAATTTAGAGAGTAAATCCATATATTTCTATATTATATACTCTAGTTTTGGACAATCATTCCATTTGGCATATTTGATTGGGAAAAAAAATACAAGTTTGTTAAAAATCCCTCCCTTCTCCTTAAATGTGATCTGCTTCTTTCTATTTCCTTTCACTGCAACTTATTTTGAAATGTTTAGATATCTAGAATAAATTTCTTTTCATTTAACAAATTTTATACATTAAATATGGATATAGGGAAAGTTTTTCCCTGTTTACATCTAAAGTTTCACCACCTTTTGATCAGTGTTTGTAAATCCTTTTCTGGTATGGTTTAAGGTGTGGGTTGTTTTCCTCCAAAAATAGGAAGGTCTCGTGTGATGTATTCACTTAAAGGCACCTTTGCTTACTATAGGGAGGCAGAAAACAAAAATACAAAGATGGACATGTTCGTCTCTTTTAGAAACTAGAATGCCTATTTCTTCTACTCCAAAAATCCTTTTTGTTTGAGTAAAGAAATGAATAATTAACAATTCTGTGGGCAGTAAGTTTAAAAAAAAACCTAGGATGAAGAATAGCATTGAAAGTTATACATTGTATTTTCCTTTATCTCTCTATTCTTAAGGAAATAAATAAATGATATGTAGTATTGGGATGCAACTTTGTATCCATAACTTTGAAGTAGAAGTCTTTTAAACCCTTTTCTCTCAGGAAACTTGGATCTATGAAATCTATGGAAGGGAAGATGATAATTACAATATAGCAAATAATTTAACATCACATCTCACAACAACTGAATAAAAAGTTTTCTAATTAGTCTGCAAAGAATTTGGAATGAAAATTGTAGGAGAAACTGGAGCCAGCCTGTGCAAGAAGAAGTCTCACTGTCTCTGTTGTCCAGGTCGGCCTTCCTGTTCATGTGTGTGTGCAGCAGACACTTCCTCCCAGAGCCAAGTCACCATTACCAAGCCAGCCACAATGCCCAGAGACTGCTTTGGGAGAGACACCTGATGCAAAGTGACACCCAACTGGGAGACACCAATGGGAAAATTATATACAACATCGTCAGCACCTGAGCCAATGAGACCTTGACAGGGGATATAAAGGCAGGCCTAACTTCCTGAATAAACTGGTCTGCAGCATGCTCAGCCACTCACTGACTTCTGTTGCCTGAGTCTTTGGTACTGCATCTTCTCACCCCCTCCCCCAAGGGGTGTCTGAGTAGTATAACCTTCAACAGAAAAGTACAAAATTATACAGTGTATCGGTCTGTAATTCTCATTTTTCCTGGTGTCTTTGTGTGGCTTGAGGAGCAAGAGCAAAGGAGCCAAAAGGGCCGGAGAGACCTCCAGAAACAGTGGACCTGACCTAGTGAGAGCATGGAGATACTAGTCATAAAGCTGCGGAAACAGCATTGGACCGAACCAAGCCCTCTGAATGTGGGTGTCAGCTAGGAGGCCAGGACAGTCTATGGGACATCCAAAAGTGGAGCCAGTCTTCAACCCTATAGCCCAAATGGCCTTTGGGAGCCCATCCCCTATGGAAGGATATTGTTGCAGCCCAGATACAGCAAGGAGGGCATGGGCCCACCCCCAAACGATATGACAGACTTTGAAGGTCCCTCATGGAGGGCCTCACTGTCTCTGGGGAGGAATTGGGGGGGGTTGGTGGGGAACATGGGAGGATGGGAGGGCAAGGGAATGGGGGATGTATATGTAAATATGAGTGGTAATTAAAGAATTTAAATAAAAAAGAATAGAGGAAAGCCAGAAAGGAGACACCATAATATAGGGAACCATTATAGTTTTAAAGAGAATTCTGGCACTAGGAAATGTCCAGAGATCTACAAGGTTAACCCCAATAAACAATATATGCACTAGAAAAGAGGCTACTTTAAATGCCCTTCTCCAATAATGAAATTAATGACTGCATTATATTCCATCCTAGGGTCTTCATCCAACATCTGAAGGAAGCAGAAGCAGACACCCACATGTAAACACTGATCTGAACTCTGGAATCCAGTTGCATAGAAAGAGGAGTGATGGGCAAGGGGGTCAAGACCAGTCTGGAGAAACCCACAGAAACAGCTGGACCCCAGACTGATAGCTGGGAAATGAGCATAGGACTGTTCCAGAGCCCCTGAAAAAGGAGATCAGTTTGAAGGTCTGGACAATATGGGGCCACTGGTAGTGCATCAGTGTTTACCCCTAATACACAAATGGACTTTGGGATACCATTCCATATAGAGGGATACTCTCTCAGCCTATACACAAAGGTCTAGGTCCTGCTCCAAGTGATATGACTGACTTTCAAGATTACCTATGGAAGGTTTCACCCTCCCTGGGGAGCAGAAAAGGGTTGGGATAGAGGGTCGGTTGGGGGCAGGGGAGGAGGGGTTGGAGAGGCAACTGGGATTGACAGGTAAAAGAAGCTTTTACTAATTTAAATAAAAAGAAGAGCCTGGCATTGGTGGCAGTGCACACCTTTAATCCCAGCACTCGGGAGGCAGAGGCAGGCAGATCTCTGTGAGTTTGAGGCCAGCCTGGTCTACAGAACGAGTGCCAGGATAGGCTCCAAAGCTACACAGAGAAACCCTATTTCAAAAAAATCAAAAAAAGAAAAAGTTCCCATATCCCTATCCCCACAACCCCATCAGCAGATTACCCAGGAAATTTTTTTCTATTTCCCCTTCACAGCGAATGCTATGCATCCCTCTTTGGGCCCACCTTGTTATCTAGCCTCTCTGGGGCTGTGGATTTACAAAGCATTTGTAAATAGCATTGTATACAATAATTTTATCTCTCTTGAATGTTATAAACCACTTTTTGTAATGAAATTTAAACAAAAGGTGGTATCATAAATCACTAAATGTTAATAATATTTATCAATGTCATTTCCCTTAGAGTGGCAAAAAATAAGTCTTTCATATTGAAAAATATCACCTGAAATGTAAATTTTATTTTCTGAGATTCTTAAAAATATTATTTCCACAAATAAATAGCTCAATTCAAAACAAATATACAGTGTAGCATCTGATTCTAGTTTGGGGCTACAAAAATACACTGCATACCTTTCAATGCTATTCTCCACAACTTTATTTTTCAGTTAGTGCTCAGAGAAGACTTTTTAATTATTCACTAGACTTCTCTGGAAAAAGGGATTCCTGGGTAGAAGATATATGGATCCCAGTTCCTGAAACAAAAACACTTTCCCTCTACTATTATGTTTATTGTTTTGAATGTAGTCAAATTAGTGACACAACTAAATGAGAATTTGGAAATTATAAATTTGAAATTGTCATCTCATGAGATCCTAAATTTTTAATATTTTATTGATTGTTTAACATTGGACAAAGTGCCAAAACTATATACAGTTTGTTACTAATGTTCTTTTGAAAAATACACCGTTCATAATATCTTCAAAATTTCAAAAGCATATATACTAGTCCTTCTAGAAAATGAAACAATGATAATATTGGTGGAGAGTTGAGGTATATTCTATTATTTAAAATTGTTGTTCTCTAGCAAACCAGAGGCCACTCCTGCCAAGGAATAGGTAGGATAACTGCAGATTTCCAATCTCCCTCTTCTCATATAAATCCAATCTTCCAGTCTCAGTCCAATGCTGCATGAGTATATCTGATGTAGCTTCTCCTCCCTCACTGTTCCCATCTCTACTCCCTTCTCTAGTGGATCACACAGGTATTCCCTTCCAACCTTTCTTCAGACCACTCAAGGCATTTCCCTAGCCACCAACTAAAGCAGGCTTTCCTTGGGAAGTCACATGCCACTGCAGCAAGCGAAGAAGGTAACCTAACTGCTGATCTTCACATCTCTCTATTCCCCTACCAATCCTACCCACCAGGTTCATCCCCAGTTCTGTAGCAGAACACCTGTTGCAATCTCTCCTTAATCCCTGTTCCCATTTCTACTAAATCAAATAGGTCTTCCCCTTCAAATTTCCTTCACTTGTTGTGTCCCTTTATCCCAGGTTCCAACTTCAGCAGGAAATTCCTGGGAACCCTCAGGCCACCTAGGCCTGGAAAACAGGTAAGCTAACTTCATTTCTTCATTCTACCTCCTCTCTTCTAAATCATATACCCTTATATGCCCCCCAAATATGTAGCATTCCAATTGCTGTTGCTCCCCAACTTCTCTGACCTCATCTCTGGTGTTTCAAAAATATAGCTTCAAAACTTCTTCCCCACTCATCCTGTTATCCCAATCCATAACTCCATCAGGCATTCCCTGGGGACCCATCAAACAAGCTTGCCAGTGAAGCAATTTGGCATGTGAAGGAGGTAAACAAGCTACACATATTTATTATTCTTACTTGCCTCCATATTCAAGCTCCTGGTCTAATCTCCAGCTTTGTAGCAGACTGCCTGTTATGGCACAAGTTAACTATCTGCTCCATTTCCATGGGCCTTAGGAAATCCTCGTGTAACACTCTATTTTCCTTCCACCAGTGGACTCTCTCAGCAGTCCAACAGACCATCCCCATTCTTAAGTAGCAGCTCCATAATAACTAGGGACATATTTTTACCAAGAACCATGGGTGGCCATGCCTATTAGGATTCCAGAAGAATTCCCTCTCACACAAAATACAGTCATGACACCCTGCTAAGGCTCGGAGATGGCAATGTAAAACAAGGTTTAAAATGCACCCAGTTTTAGACTTGTCATGAAATCACCATGTACAATTTTATCCTTCAAAATTCCACATTCCTAGATGCCAGCAAACAATCAAAAATAGCAAGGGCAATATGTCTCCATTAAGCCCAGCAACCCTACCACAGCAGGCCAGGAGAATAACAACAGAGCTGAAACACAAGATAAAGAGCTTATAACATCCTTTATAATATGAAAAGTTGTGCTAAAAAAGGAAAAAATAAATCCCTTAAAGAAATATATAAAGTACAAACAAAAATGGGAAGAAAATGAATAAAACAGTAGATGACATGAAAGTTGAAATAAAGTTAGCTAAAGAAACCTGATACTCAGGGAAATATAGGAAAAAAACTTAGGAACTTGAATATTATACTCAAAGGCAAGCATCACCATGAGCATATAAAAGACAGGAAAATCTTTGGATTTGAAGTCAATATAGAAGAAATAGATACCTTTGGTTAATTAAAGTATTACATCTAACAGAAAACTAAAAGCAAAAAGCAGGATATCTTGGATGTTATGCAAAGACCAAATCCAAGAATAATAGACATAGAGGAAGAGGAAGAAACTTGGTTATCATCTTCATAGCCAATGTCCACACATAAGCAAATATATACTATATTTATATTTCTAGGTAGAGTTGACTCTTTCAGGATGATTTTTATATGTTCCATTAATTTCTGTGCAAAAATCATGATTTCATTTTCTTTGATATCTGAATTATAAGCACCTTGTGAAAATGTACCACATTTTCTATATCCATTTGTCCATTTTCCAGGTTTATAAAAACAGCTGAAAAAACATGATTGAGAATGGACAATCTTGTCCTGTTATTGTTATGAACTTCTCACTATTTAAATTGATGTTCGACATAGGGTTTTGTAAATTGCCTTTATTTTCCTTATATATGTCCTTTCTATCCATAATCTTTGCAAGACTTGTTCTTATGTGTCATCTGGGGAAAAAAGACTAAAATAATGGACTACCTCACTGTACAATGGTCTAGAAATTACATTTATAATTGCTCTGGTCCTGTTTTGATAAAAGTTTCATAATAAGTGGATCACATCTGACAATAATAAATTATTTCTAGCAAGCGGTACAACATAGGAGAATGGAAAATAACGTGGCTGAAGAGAGATCTTAAAGCGAGCAGAAACAGTTTGACATGCTTCAAAATATCAGAAAGCAGAAGTAGGAACAAAATGGACAAAGTGATGATTACTAAGTTTGTTGAGAAGCCAGTGAAAAGTAAGGGATATATTGGAAGGAAAACATTCAAAATCGTCAAAATTGAAAATAATTGTGGACTTTATTTTATGCTTTCTGGACGAAAGGTGTCATATAAGTGTGACTTGTTTTACTTATTACCATGAGACAGAATGTCATTGCAAAAATATTTGGAGGTCATATTAGCATTTCATGTCAATAATGAATGAATCAGAAATTTGGTCCAAAAAAACCATGGCTTCTGAAATAATTTTATGAGGAATTACTCTGTAGACTTTTGAATAAAAAGTAATAGTTATTGAACAACTTATATATATATATATTACCACTTTTATAGAAAATATTATGTGTAAAAATTAGAAATACATCCAGATAAAATATTAGAAACTCATTTTATTTTAAAATACATTTAATAATAGAAAATTGTATATATTGCCATCTAAAAGTGTTATTTCTATGTTTAAATAACTTGTAGAATTAAAATTAAATGCATTCATAAGCTCATACACTTGTCAAATTTTGTGGTAAGAGCACTTAAATACATTCAGGAAATTCTCTGTATTTTGGCTGGTTGAGGAGCTCAACAAAGTTTATGTTTGAAAAATTATTTCAGTAAATATGAGAGTTTTATTTACAAATATCCTCACTCATGGAGCTTCAGAGTTAAACAAATACAGAATAAACAAAAGTCACATTACTTAAAATAGCATTCTCCAACACTTTCCTCTTTTGTATAAATGAGAAGAAAAAATTTTAACTTTAATATAGTAAAACTATATACAACAGAAACAGTTATCAAGTAAGAATTAATTTACAATATTCTACCCATTTGTTGTTAATATATTCAGAGAAAATAATGTATTACCTATCCTACCTTAGTGAATCCCAAGCATTATATCTAATTTGCATTCTACCAAATCCAAGGGAACCTGCAACTATATCTATCTAGTCTTCAACTCCATCAAATAAATCAGAAGGATGCATTATTAGTTATGTAAACAAAATGTGCCTTACAAACAACTTCCAAAAACACTAGAAATGACAGATTCATCTGACTGCCTGAACTGTCATCCAAAGTTAATTTACCACATTGGGGCATCCATCTTCATCCTACAGGCCCATATTAGCTGACAGAATTTTCAGTGAAACCTGAAATTTTAAAATATTGTCCCACCTATATTGAGTTTGTCAGTCACTCTTATATCTGTTCTACAGAATGTCTGGCAGACTTTTCCTTGAAACAGTATTTTGAAGAACTGTCTAGCTTTGTTTTGACAAATTTCAACAGTCTTTTCCCTGTGTGTCCTGAAGAATGTCTGCACACCATATTGTTATCAGTCAAAGGCAAGAACGGTTTCTTTGCAGAGTGGCTATTCTTGTCACAATAAAATCATACTCTGTAAAGAGTCTCTTCAATGCCTATAATCTTCTCTGAAATAAATCACTTTTCCAGTAGCATATATATCTCATTTTCATGAAAATCTTTATATTAACAAAACATTTTAAATGTCATATTCTGTAGGTCTCTGAAGTATTTGAAGACAATCTATCTAAAATATATCTATTTAACTTAGAAAACATACCTATTTTATTGACCTGCATATTGTATAGCAACTTTGTAAAACTAGAACTTTATCTTACATTTTTACATGAACTGTATATGAAAAATACTTCAATCAATATAGGTACTACAAGTTCATTGCCAATTTAGTTACATTATTAGGAAATAGAAACACAATATAATGGCACACAACATAGGCCTCTGATATCCATCTAGCCTCAGAGAAAACTGAAAAAAAAATACTTGGCTCCTTTAAGAGGCATTGATGTTCAACAGGCAGTGGTAAATAGAAACAGAAATGGCAAAACTAAGTAAAAAATGTTCTGTCAATGCAGCTACAGGGCTCCATAGCTAGAAAGGTTTAATGAAGTTCTCGGTCATGAACCTCCATCCTTGCTGCAAGCTTTATGCTTGGCTTTCCTGAACAGATCCAGTTGTGGGCAAAGCCAGCTAATAGAGCACTTGGAGCATCAGGAGAGTAGCTGAAGCTTCTAATGTTTGCTTGTGCAGTCAAAAAAGGCTAGTTATAAACAATAGAAGAGGTCCAGATGGAAAAACCTCTCAATGTTCAAGAGTTTTTAAAAAATCTGTGTAGGCTTGAGAAAGAAAGAAAATGGGTATAGTAAGTCTTAAAAATAGATTAAAAACAATAATATCCTGGTAACTGTGCTATTTACCCTGCACCGTCTTGCTCCCTTCCCTGAGGAAGCTGTTAGTACCCAGCTGCAAAATGACATGCAGCATTTGACCCTTCTGGGACTGAGTCACTTCATATAATATGGTGAAGTAACTTTCAAAGACAGACGTTACCTCAGAGTAAAGACTTGGGAAACATTTTAAATTAAATGGATTTAAGTAAAAGCTGGTGTAGCCATCCTAATATCTAACAAATTAGAACTCAAACTAAAGTTAATCAAAAGAGACCAAGAAGGGCATTTCATTTTCATCACAGGAAAAGTTCATCAAGATGGAGTCTCAATTCTGAAAATTGATGCACCAAACACAAAAACACCCACATTCATAAAAATAATACTAAAATTCAAATCAGACAAAAAACTGTGCACACTTATTGTGGGAGACTTCAACATCCCACTCTCAACACTGAATAGGACTACCACACAGAAACTTTGCAAAGAAACAAAGGAACTCACAGAATTTATGACTGTCTTGAGACTTGTATCATAAAGGTATGCTGGATTTTGTCAAAAGCTTTTTGTAAGTTTATTGAGATCATAATTTGATCTTTGTCTTTAAGTATACATATATGTTTGTGTATTTACTTTATTACATATGTTGAATAATCACTGATTTCTAAAATAAAGCCAACCTGGTCTTGGTAGTTAAAAATTTTGATATATGTCTGTATCCTAATATTAAGTATTTTTCCTTTCTCAAACTTTTATTCCAGAATTACAACACATATACTATATATATATATATATATATATATATATATATATATTTGCCTTATATTCAATAATTGTTTACTGTTAGAATTAAAGAATAGAAGCAATGAAAATGAGTACTCAGGCTCTCTGTTCCCTCAGACCCAATCCCCTAATCTCATCTTAATGTGGCAACAGAACACCAACTATAGCCTTCCCTCCCCCTTGCCCACAACTCTGGTGGATCCCACAGACCATGAACATTGAAAGGTCAAGCTGGTGCCTGCAAGAAACACTCACCCCTACATTCTTGTCTCTTTGTTTCAGGAAGGTACTCTGCAGGCTACCAAAAGAAAAAATAGAAAAGAAAAAAAGGAAACATGGGTACTAGTTCAGCTAGAAAACGTTTGACCTATAATCTGTCCTGCCTGCGTAATATGATAGGCTGATGGTGGCACAGAACTTGTGGGAATAGCCAACCAATGTCTGATTTGACCTAAGGACCATTCCACAAGAAGGAACCCACACCTGATACTTCTTGGGTAACCAATGAACTAGAGTAAAACCAAACACTGTTTCTGTGGCATGGAGCCCATGCCCTACACTGCCTGGAATGCCAGAAACCAGAGACTGGATGGCTCAAAGACCCATAGTAGAACCAAACACCAACATGACTGGCAAAGAAAAAAATCAGTGAAATGATTCCTAATTATATTCTGCTATACTAATAGTTCAGTGCCCTTTCCAGATTACATCAGAGAAGCTTCCTCTGTCAGCGGTGGGAACAAGTACAGAGACCCATGGCCAGACATTATACAGAGAGAGAGACAGAGAGAGACAAACGCACTTTTGCGCTTGCACACACACACACACACACACACACACACACACACACACACAGAGAGAGAGAGAGAGAGAGAGAGAGAGAGAGAGAGAGAGAGAGAGAGAGCAAATTGGAGGTGTCCATAAGATTGCTCCACTTGTGGATCATGGAATCCTATGGAAGACGGGGAGGAAAGGATAAAGGTGTTGGAGGGGATGGAGGACACCAGGAAAACATGCTGTATTGGATCACCTAAGCAAGACTCACAGAGCCTGAAGCATCAAGCACAGAGCTTTCATAGGCCTGTACTGGTTCCTCTGGGTATACGTTATGGATGCTTGCTTAGTGTTTTTGTGGTACTCCTAATATTGGGAGAGGGTTATCTCTGACTTTTTAACCTGCTCATGAGACTCTTTTCCTCTTATTGGGTTGCCTTGCAAAGCCTTGAAAGGAGGGCTTTTGCCTTGTCTTAGACTATCTTGGTTTGTCCTATTTGTCTGTCATCTCTTGGTGGCCTGTTATTTTCTTAAGAGGTAATAGAGGGGGAGTGGGTTTAGGGAAAGGGAAGTGGCAGGGGATCTACGAGGACTGGAGTGAGGGGAAAGTGTGGGTTGAGATATATAATAGAAGAATCAATTTTCAATTAAAGTTATTAAAAAAACCCAAAAATAAACCAACCAAACAAACAACCAAAATCAAATACTACTGGTCCAAAAAACAAAATACAATAAAATGATTCCTAATAATATTCTGCAATATTCATAGATGAATACCTTATTCAGTCATCATCAGAGACTTTTCCTCTGGGAGAAGATGGGAACAGATGCAGAAACCTTTAGCCAGATACTATGCAGAGAAAGAGTATAAATTAGAGATCTTTACCAACTCTTTCACCTCAGAGCTCAGGAAATACAGTGGAAGAGGAGGTGCAAACATTGTAAAGAGGAGATGGAAGACACCACGAGAACAAGACAGCCCAACCAAGCAAGCCACATATGAGTGCATAGAGACTGAAGTAGCAAGTACAGGGACTACATTAGGTCCTCTATATATGTGTTATATACATTATAGTTATTAGCATAGCATTTTTATAATTTTATTTTTAATTTTTTTGTAATTATTTTTTTAGTTCAAATTAGGAACAAGCTTGCTTGACATGTCAATCCCTTCACCCTCCCCTCCCCCAAAGCCTCCCCCCAACCTCCCACCTGCCACCCACCTCATCCACCCTCTACTCCCCAGGTACGGTAGGGCCCTCGATGGAGCTCCCCAAAGTCCACCACATCATCCTGGGCTGGGCCTAGGCCATCCCCCATGTGTCCAGACCAAGAGTGCATCCCTTCACATGGGATGGGTTCTCAAAGTCCCTTCTAACACAAGGGGAAAATACTAATCCACTACCACTGGACCCCTAGAATGCAGCCTGGTATTGGTACAGAACCGGGACCTATTAATCAGTGGAATGGTACTGAGGAACCAGATATAATTTCACACTTATGGAAACATAATTTATTAGAAAGAAGCTAGAAATACACACTGAGAGAAAAAGACAGCTTCTTCAACAAATGGAGCTGCTCAAACAGGGTGGATGCACGTAGAAAAATTTTAAAAAAACACCATATTGTACAAATCTTAACTCCAAATATATCAAAGACATTGACAAATCCAGATACAGCAAACCTCAAAAGCTTTTGTAAAGTAAAGGACACCATCATCAGGAAAAAGTAGCAGCCTACACAAAGGAAGAAGTTTAAAACAGCTATGCTTCTGATGGAGGACTAATACACAAAAAAATCACAAAGAATACAGTAAACTATGTATGGAAAAAGCCCAAATAATCCATTTAGAAATAGGTGTATGGATCTAAACATAGAAAACTTGGTATAGAAATGTTCAATGGCTGAGAACCACTTTAGAAAGATGCTCAGCTTCCTTAGCCACCTGGAAAATGCAAATCAAAGCTACTTTTAGATTCCATCTTACATTTGTCTGAATGGCCAAAAATCAATAACACAAGTGATAGCTCATGTTTGAGAGGGTGTGAGATAAGAGAAACATGCATAGCTTGCTGGTAGGGGTGGAAATTATACAGTAACTATCAAAATCAGTATGGCAGAACCTCAATGATAATAGACTCAATCTTTCTCAAGATAAAGCTATAAAACTCTTGATCCTATACCCAAAGGATGCTTCTTCTTATCACAATAATACTTAATAAATCATGTTTATTGCTTCTTTCTTCATAATACACAGAAATTAAAACCAATCCTCAACTGAAGAATTGATAAAGGAAATGTGGTACATTTACACAATGAAGTATTACTTGAATGTTAAAAAAAGACATCATGAAATTTGCATATAAATGCATCAAACTAGAAACAAATCATCCTTAGTGAGTTAACCCACACCCAGAAAATAAACACAGTATACATTCACTCATATGTATATTTTTTAAATGATAGCAAACCTACAATTGATTAACCTACAGAGAGTTTAGGCATTGAAGAAGAGTTTATAGGGATGAGGAAATAGAATAAATTTTATGGTATACTACTGGTGGAGTAGGGCATGAACATGAGTATCAGTTGGGGAATGGAAAAGGAAATATGCTTAAAGAAGCTTTTGCTGAAAGAGACAACAGAGCTAGAATTGAGGGGCATTTGCAGGGTGATATGGATAGCTAATGCTTTGGAATCTTCCTAAACCACATGAAGGCAATCCTAATGAAGTGTCTGAATAATGGGGAAGATAGAAACCAAACTGGATATCTGTTGTCACCAAACCAAACTTACCATTCCAGGACAGACTTACATTAAATTGTGTTGTTGGACAAAAGAGAACTATGGAAATCCACAATAACCCACAGCTTTTGGTAAGAAAAGAGTTTCTCTTTCTTTCTCAAAAAAAAAAGAAAAAAAAAACACACAGATATCCAGGAACCACTGCTGAAAAAAAAAGCATCTACATGACTCATTGAACCTGGAGAAGTTGAGATTATGCCTACATAGAACCTTCAGCCCTATATTCTAGTGTGTTTTTAAAATGAAGATATTATGCAGAGCACCAAAAGAGAAAAAAATACCAACCAAGCCATAAAACCTTTGATATATAATCTGTTTTGACTGAAATATACCATAGAGTAATGACAACACAGAAATATGTTCAATTTGACCTAATGCCCATTCCATGAGTTGGAACCCATACCTGACATTACTTGGGTGACCACAAACCAGAGACTATATATCCCCGAAACCAGAGTGAAATCAAAGACTATTACTCTAAAGGAAGTAAAAATGAAGCGATGCTTAATGTTGTTCTGTTATATTCATAGAAGACCTTTTTCTGCCATCACCAGAGAATCTTTCTTTTATGGCAGATGGGAACAAATACAGAGCCGCACACCCAGACATTATGCAGAAAAACTGATACCTTGGAACACACAACTGTAAAATTTATGTTTCCATTATATCCTTCTCCTAAGAGCTCAGTGAAAACTCAAAAGAGAGGAGGAAGAAAAGAGTCCAAGAGCCAGAATACAAGGATGAAACTAGGAGAATAAGGTCCATTGAATCTACTGGGCAAACTCATATGAACTCAGGGACTGAAGCTCTAAACACAAACCTACATTGGTCTGCACGATGTCTCTTGCATATATATTATAACATTCAGTTTAATATTCTTGGATGCTCATGAGTTTGTAGAAAAGTGGGACGGTGATCGTTGTGTCTTCTTTTGGGCTCCTTTTCTTCTGTTGATTCACCTTGTCCAACTTCATTGTGATGGCTTTTATTTTAACTTCTTATGTTTTGTTACATTTTTTCTAGTTCCCTAGAATACTCTTCTGTTTCAATGAGAGATAGAAAGGTAATGGATAAAGAATGCAGGACAAGTTGGGAAGGAACCTGGAGGAATAAAGAGAGGGGAAATTAAGTATGACTAATTGTTTTGTGAAAAAGAATCTATTTTTGATAAAAGGGGAAAATAAATTTTAAAAATTGAGAGTAAGTATTTAAACACTGAATAAAAGGAGTATATTGTGAATTTTTCCCTTTAAAAAACTAATTAAAAATAACTTTAATAAAAAACAAACTAGCTTGGAATCCTCTTTTCAAAGTGAAATTTAAGAAAACAAATAACCTAGATTCATTTAGCATCCCCAATTAAAATTGTCTATGTCATGTTTAGTGATAGAAGTTGATCAGTAGTCCATATGGTTAAGATGTCTTTATTCAGATAAATACCAGCCAAATGCACGCAAGAGCAGGCCAGGGCAGCAAGGCAGCCAGTCCAGAGAGAGAAGGCGGTCCCATGTGCTTTGAAACCCCTTAAGAACCCCTCATGTGTCATCCTGAACTCACCTTGACCACACCCTGACAGGCATGGTCAGGCACAGCTGTAGCCAGCCTCTAAAAGTCATGGCTTACTGTCCCCTACAGTCATTGTATGAGTTTGTTACCCATTTGAATTCTTACCATACATCTCCACCATACCATGAATTCACTTGGTATGTTAGATCATAACATTTTATATAAACATTATGAAATTTATTCACACGTTATTAGGTATTCTATTTAATATTAAATTTGTATGCATGGTTATCATAGGCATTTCAACTTTTAAAATATTTCAAACATGTTATATCACATATTTCATAAACGACCTTCATAATAATGGTCTTCTTAATAACATATTATTTTCTTCATCATCATTTAATATGTTTGTCAGTTTTACCTAGCCAAGTAACATTCTTCAAAAGTCAAAAGATTATATTCAGTAGCACGGAGAAATATGCACAGAGTAACTTCTTTTCACAAATTGCAAACATGGAAGGGAAATAAAGGACTAATGTAAAAGCAAATAGTATACTGCCTCATAACTGTGTTCATTTAAGGGCTGATTAGATGTCAGTAAAGACTACACTGATGTATTTAAAATGTATTTAAAAATCTCCCTATTTTATATGTACCCAAAAGTTTATACATTTGTTCTTGAGTTATTAATATTAGGATCCAAATTAACATATTCCTATGAAGCTTAGAATTTTGTTAATATAGTAAAAATATTTGTCACTCTGATTAAATGCTTTGGTTTCCCTCAAATCATGAGATTTAGTAGTAATAATCAATCAAATATTCTGCATAATGTCATACTATGTTAAAGGAAATTAAAAATCCATCACAAAAACATAATATGTGTTTAACACATAAAATGTGGGAAACTTGCAAATAGAGTACTTAAAAACTTATTAGCTAAGCTAAATCCTATATTTGCTATGTTGATTTTCAAAAATTCTACATTAAATGGAGTTATAATTTTTTTATAATTGGTAAAATGCTTAGTAATCTAATATTATGAAAGTGTATGCCTTCCAACACTGCAAATTAGACTTGTTCCCTTCTCCAAAATATTCTTGATGCTTTATTGCCTTGTGAGGGGTTGATCACCTCTTCTGAAAATTTATATGATATGGAAGTAATCAATTCTGCTTTACCCTAGAATTCTATTAACTTTCATATATTTTAAGATAAGTGATAAGAAACTACAAGTACAAAACAGTAGAGATTATATAAAATATTATACATTGACTATTTTCTGTACCAAAATTTTTCCATTTTTTTAAAATTTAAGTTATAAGCTCTGATATTTACTAAGCTTGATTATTTTATATTATATAAATTTTAATTATCGTATTGTATGGAATATAATGCATGTATGTTGTTATTTCATGAATGGGAATATATTTTTCTAGTTCTTTATTTTAATTGATTTATACATCATTTCTTCTGATTCCAATGCTGAAAAGTCTAAAGCACAAAACAGGAAAGTATTACTGCACAATATTTTTGTTTTAGGAATTTATGTATGAATTTTAGTAATCCTCAAAACAATTAAATCTTAATATGTGTGAGTCAATTGTTAATAAACAAATTCCTCTAATAGTTTATTTATATCTATAATATGCAAGTGAATTAGTCAAATGCTGATAATTACAAGGCATCCTCATGCATACTTCTCTAAATAAGAAAAAAATATGTGTTCACAGAGACAAGAATGGTGCCTGTGAAGCAGGTTGTTCATCATTTACCATGTTTCCCTGGGATTCATCACTTAGCAGTGACAAGGATCCAAGAGAATGAGCAAATGGTTGATTTTAAATCTTTTTAATTCTACCCTGAATACTAAGACAACACTCTTGCATTCCATTTTTTAAGTAATAAAATCACTCACTCATGTGATGACAAACATGATTTATTTCTTAATAGCCTCCTATTAAGCCACAGGGCATCATCTCTATGGGAGAAATAACAATAGTCTTAATTTCCAAACAAATAAAAACAAAAACAAAAATCAAAACAGGGTATGTAGGGGACTGTAACCACACTTGCTAGGTGTGCCTGACCATGTGGGCACATGTTTATGCATAAAGAATTTTTTCTCTATACTAAATATGGGAATAAAATGAATTTTGTGTGGAAAATATGCATTTGTGTCCAAATAAATTTTAATTAACAAAGAAATGTAATTTTTATAACCTTCCTTGCCAAGTAATTTTTGAATATGATACACTGACTTGTTGTGGTACTTTGCTATCAAATTACAATGGAAATTTCTAGATCTTCTCAGAGGTGACAAAGAGCTGAAATACAACATCACCTTGCTCACTATGTTTCACACTACAAACAGAAACACATTATTGAAAGTTCAGCTGGTCAATATTATCAGAAAGATAATCCATTTTGTTGTTTAAACAATAAAATTCTTTCTACTTCATAAATTAATATATTGTCATTTGTTTTCTTTTAGTCTGAGTGAGGATTATTGATTATCAAAATAATCCCTGTTAAATTTTTATCCAGTTTTCATGCAAAATAAAACTAAGATACTTTACAAAAGTGCTTATGTAATGGATATGACAGCATTATGTAAATTTTAGTTCCTGTGAGTACATAGAAAATTTTCATATTAACAAACATTTTTTTAATTTGCATTTGTCAAGTATTTATTTTCTTCACTTTCAGAAGTTAAGAATATGACATAATTAAAAATTATTCAGAGCCTAAAATTAATAGGTACTAAATCAAGTTTTGCATGTGTCACACTGTTGGCTATTTTGTAAATGGCTTGCATTTATATAACTTCTGACATGGAGAATACAGGTGCTTTTCATTTCCTATGCCAGAGAAAATTGCTTATCATGAGTGATTTAATAAAAGCATATTCAATTATTCCTTTCAATAAGAAAAATGTGTATCATAGTTTTTAAATGCTTAGTTCATGTTAACTAATTAGTTTACTTTCTTCAAATACTTTTGTATTAATTATTTGATTAAAAGAGAAGATAAAAAATTATAAACTCTAAACTTAACTTTGAAATGATAACTGCTTGGGGCCACTGCAAGGGTGGCCGCATTGCTGCAGAAGTTGGCTCTGTTTTCTTAGTTTTACTATATTTTTGATTATTTTCTTAGGATGTTTGAGGCAACATATAATTGGATGAATAAAGAAATGGAAAGGAGAAAAGGAGATCTGGATGGAGTTTAGATGCAGGAAATCATGATCATAATTTTTTATTTAAAAATATTGTTAAAAGGAGATCCTGCCCCTTCCCACTATCCAGGGTCCATGCATTTTTCTCTTAGAGTACTTATTTCCTAGAGGATTGTAGGCTGGTAATCCTTTGCTCTATGTCTAAAATTCATATATGAGTGAGTACATACCATGCTTGTCTTTTGTGACTGGGCTGCCTCACTCAGGATAGTTTCTTCTAGTTCTATCCATTTGCCTGCAAATTTCAAGATCTCATTGCTTTTCTATGCTGAATAGTACTCTATTGTGTAAATGTACCACATTTTCTCTATCCATTCTTCAGTTGAGGGGCATCTAGGTTGCTTCCAGGTTCTGGCTGTTACAAAAAATGCTGCTGTGAACATGGTTGAACATAAGTCAATGTTGTATGAATATGCATGATATGGGTATATGCCCAAGAGAGGAATTGCTAGATCTTGAGGTAGACTGATTCCCATTTTCCTGAGCAACCACCATACTGATTTCCAAAATGGTCTTACAAGTTTGCACTCCCACCAGCAATGGAAGAGTGTTCATTTTTCTCCATATCCTCTCTAGGATAGACTTTCATTGTTTTTTTATTTTAGCCATTCTGTCTGGTGTAAAATGGTATCTCAGTGTTGTTTTGAGTTGCATTTCTCTGGCTAATGATTTTAAGTACTTTCTTAATTATCTTTTAGCCATTTTAGTTTCTTCTGTTGAGAATTGTATATTTTGTTCTGTACCCTACTTTTAAATTGGTGTTTTGGAGACTAGCTTCTTGAGTCCTTGTATATTTTGGAGATCAGCCCTCTGTCAGATATGGGGTTGGTGATTATCTTTTCCCAGTCTGTGGGCTGCCATTTTGTCTTGGTGACTGTGTTTGCCCTATAGAAGCTTCTTAGTTTCAGGAGGTCCCATTTATCA
The DNA here is from genome assembly GCF_003668045.3 of Cricetulus griseus. Taxonomy (NCBI): domain Eukaryota; kingdom Metazoa; phylum Chordata; class Mammalia; order Rodentia; family Cricetidae; genus Cricetulus; species Cricetulus griseus. The sequence continues at coordinate 85,957,490 of NC_048604.1, forward strand.
ATTGTCAATCTCAATGTCTGTGTTATGTTCAGAAAGCAGGATGCTGTTCCAGTTCATTTAAGGGTATCTCCCACTTTCTGTTCTAGAAGGTTCAGTGTTACTGGAATTATGTTAGGATATATGATCCATGTAGACTTCAGTATTGTGCATGGTGATAGGTAGAGATCTGTCTGCAGTTTTCTACATTCCAGCATCCAGTTATGCCAGCACCATTTGTTGAAGATGCTTTCTGTATTCCGTCATATGAATTTAGCTTCTTTGTCAAAAATCAGCAGTTCGTAGGTGTGTGGGTTAGTATTGGGGTTTTCAACTCTATTACATTGGTACAATTGTCTATTTTTGTGCCAATACCAAGCTGTTTTCAGGATGGTAGATCTGTAGTAGAGATTGAAGTCAGGGATGGTGATGCCTCCATAAGTCCCTTTATTATACAGGGTTGTTTTGGCTATCCTGGGTCTTCTGTTTCTCCATATAAAGTTGAGAATTGTTCTTTCAAGATCTGGGAAGATCTCTGTTGGGATTTTGATGGGTATTGCATTGAATCTGTAGATTGCTTTTGGCAAGATTGCCATTTTTACTATGTTGATCCTACCTATCAAAGAGCACGGTAGATCTTTCCATTTTCTTGTATCTTCCTCAATTTCTTTCTTTAAAAACTCAAAGTTATTACTGTAGGGGAGAGGGAGCTGGCAGAATGAGAAGAGGAGAAAAGAAGGGGAGAGGAGGAAATGGAGGAGCAGAAAGGTTGATTTGAGGGAAAATAGATTAGAGCAGGTTGATAGAATCCATAACAGAGGCAGGCATTATAGGTCTCAGGAGAGATTTGTCACTAGGGAGATTTGCAGAGATCTACAAGGATGACACCAACTGACAATCTATACAATAGTGGAGAGGCTAACCTAAATACTCTTCCCCTATAATGAAACTGATGACTACTTTTTATGCCATATTAGAGCCCTCATCCAGTGGCTGATGGAAGCACAGGCAGACACCCACAGCTATACACTGAACTGAACTCTGGAACCCAGTTGCAGAGAGGGAGGAATGAAGATCAAAAGTGTCAGGAGCAGGCTGGTGAAATCAACAGAAACAGCTGCCCTGAACAAGGGGCCATCATGGGACTGATCCAGGTCCCTCAATGTAGATGTCAATGAGGAGGCCTAGGCACTCTATAAGGCCCCTGGTGATGGATCAGTAGTTTTCCCTGGTGTAAGAAGAGAATTTGAGAGCCCATCCCATGTGAAGGGATGCTCTCTCGGCCTGGACACACTGGGGAGAGCCTAGGCCAGGCCCAGGATGATGTGGTAGATTTGGGGGAGACCCTGTGAGGGGCCCTACACACCCTGGGGAGTAGAAGGGGGAAAGGGTAGGGGGCTGGTGGTGGTTGGGGAGAGGGGCGGGAGAGGAAGAAGGGATTGACATGTGAAGCAAAATTGTTCTTAATTTGGACTAATAAAAAATTTTAAAAAACCAACAAATATGCATAATTTTGGTGTCCAGGACAGAACCAGTCTTATCAGAAAGGAGTGCAAGCATGCCAAGACAGCTGGGACAGCCATCATAGGCCATAAAGCAAGAGACATAGAAACATATGAGTTCCAAAGGGCAGGATGTGAAAGACAGTGTGAATGGTGTACCAACAAAAAACAATATTGCTAAAAGGAATCTTATGGTACTTTTTGCCTCTGTGAATTTGAATTTGTAAAATTTGACTCTGCTTTCCACACATATTTAAAATTAGATTGTTTTTCAGATTTTTTTATTTGAATTAGAAACCTTGTTTTTTGAGTTAATCTTGTATTGTACCACTGTGATGAAGATTTTTATAAGATGTAGGAGTTCCCTGGTAGAGTTTTTCGGGTCACTCATGTAGACTATCATATCATCTGTAAGTAGTGCATGTTTGACTTCTTGCTTTCCAATTTGTAGACCCTTGATCTCTTTTTTGTTTTCTCATTGCCCTAGTTAGAAATTCAAGGACAATATTGAGGACTTAGGGAGAGAGTGGACAGCCTTATCATGTCATTTCCCTGATTTCACAGGAATTGCATTGAGTTTTTCTCCATTTAATTTGATGTTGGCCTCCAGCTTGCTGTATATTGCTTTTATTATGTTAAGGTATGTTCCTGTCATCCATGATCTCTCTCAGAACTTTAACATGAAGGGGTGTTGGATTTTGTCAAAGACATTTTTTGGCATCTAGTAAGATGTTCATTTTTTTTTACTCAGTCTGTTTATATGGTGGATTGCATTAATGGATTTTGGTATGTTGAGCCATCCTTGCATCCCTGGGATGAAACCTACTTGATCATGGTGCGTGGTTTCTCTGATGTGTTCTTGGATTTGATTTGCCAGAATTTTATTGAGTATTTTTGCATCAATGTTCATGAGGGATATTGGTCTGTAGTTCTCTTTCTTAGTAGTCCTGTGTGGCTTTGGTATCAAGGTTGTTGAAGCCTCATCTAAAGAGTTTGGCAATGACCCTTATGCTTTTATTGTCTGGAATAATTTGAGGAGTATTGCTGTTAACTGTTCCTTGAATTTCTGGTAGAACTCTGCACTGAAGCCATCTGGCCCTGGGCTTTTTCTGGTTGAGAGACTTCTGATGAGTGCTTCTATTTCATTAAGGGTTATAGGTCTATTTAAGTTGCTTATCTGTTCTTGATTTAATTTTGGTAAATGAATCTTATCCATAAAATTGTCCATTTCCTTTAGATTTTCGAATTTTGAGGAATATAGGTTTTTGAAGTTTAACCTGATGATTCTCTGGATTTCCCCTGTGTCTGTTGTTATGTCCCCGTTTTCATTCCTGATTTTATTAATTTGCATGTTCATTCTCTGCCATTTGGTAAGTTTGGCTAAAGGTTTGTCTATCTTGTTGATTTTCTTGAAGAACCAACTCTTCATTATATTATTATTTGTATTGATCAACTTGTGTTCACTTTTTGATTTCACGTCCAATTTGATTATTTCCTGGCATCTACTGCTCTGGGGTGTATTGGCTTCTTTGTGTTCTAGAGCTTTTAGTTGTGCTGTTAATTATCTAGTGTGATTATTCTCCTTTTTCTTCATGTGGGCACTTAGCGCAATGAACTTTCCTCTTAGCACTGCTTTCAAAGTGTCTCATAGGTTTGAATATGTTTTGTCTGCATTATCATTGAATTCTAGGAAATCTTTAATTTCATTTTTATTTCTTTTTTGACCCAGGAATTGTGCAATTGGGTGTTACTTAATTTCCATGAGTTTTTAGTTTTTCTGCAATTTGTGTTGTTGTTGAATTCTAAATTTAAAGTGTCGTGGTCTGATAAGATACAGGGTGTTATTTTAATTTTTTGTACCTGTTGAGGTTTTTTTATGCTGCCAAGTGTGTGGTCAAGTTTAGAGAAGGTTCCATGTGTCACTGAAAAGAAGGTATATATTTTTGTATTTGGATGGGATGTTCTATAGATGTTTGTTAAGCCCAATTGGGCCATAACTTCTATTAGTTCCTTTGTTTCTTTGTTAAGTTGAAAAACTAGTTCTTTGAGACAGAGAGAGAGAGAGAGAGAGAGAGAGAGAGAGAGAGAGAGAGAGAGATATTACTCCATGGCCCTAGCTCTAGCTGCCTAGCTGCACTGGACATTATCTAGCCCAGGGTGGACTCAAACCCACAGATATCAATGGGCCTCTGCCTTCCAAAATGCTGATATTAAGATCATGTGCCACCATATCCTGTTCAATCAAAACTAGGCATTTTTGAACCAATGCTATGTATCAAATTTTAGTATACATTTATCACAGAATGCATAGCCTAAGCAAGTTGTCCATAGTTAGTAAATAAGATACTATAATCTAACTGTAAGATGCCTTATAAAGAAGTGTACATTATCTAGGTGGTTATGGAGCATACCTTTAATCCTAGTACTTGGGAGACAGAGCCAGCTTTATCTCTGTGTGTTTGTGGCCATTCTGGTCTACAGAGCTAGTTCCAGCATAGCCAGGGCTGTTACTCAAAAAACAAAAATGAAAGAAATATACATTGCATGCATGCCATGAGTTTACATTGGTAACACACAAACAAATACACAAATACAATCAGATTAAGTGGTAAATCCAAATTTATTTCTATATGAAGTATCTTATTATCTGTTTGAAATACAAAGTATATTTCTTCTAGTAAAGAAATCTGAGTGACCTAGAATTATATTTCCACAAGCTCTCAGGCTAGAATAATACAATTTGCACAACCCCAGGAAATATATGAAAAGAAATATTCTGTTGGATGTCCTCAAGCAACATATTCAAGTAACAACAGAAGAAGGCAAAATGACAGTTTTAGCCACTCAATATAGTGTTATTTTATTCCATTAAGCTAGTTAAAAACTGAGGCACATGAGAATCTGAAGAAAGTTTTGAACACTTTGTTCTTTTCCACTCTTGACAATCTTAATGATCTAAACAATTTTGTTTCTTTTCCTTGGACTTATAGAAATTACTTTAGGATATTATATATTACCATCTATCATCAAACTTTGTATATCATATTTTGATGCTTTTCAATTCCTTTTTTCATTGGATGTCCTTATACAATTCATATGGTCTACCTTGTTTACAAACAAATATTTGTTTACATAATATATGCAAATAACATATTTAACAGTATGTGAAATTAAATATTTCAAAATACAATTAACATCTTTTATGTTTATAATAATTTTTCTCAAATAGTATATTAAATATAGGCATTAATTTTCATCTTTCAAGTATTTTAAACCATCATAATAATTCTTTAACATTGGCAACCATCATTGAGATCTAAAAACATAATTGAATGTCCACAAGTGTTGTATAAATAAATATTTCTAAGTTTTCTGATTGTATGAGGTAGTCCTTTCTTTCCTAGTCTTGGAGTTGTAAATTCTATTACCTGTAGAATACTAATATTAAAACAATTTATTCTTGGCATTTAACAAAGAGCTGAATTTTGTGCAATAGAAATTATATCTATTCTTCCTATATGGACCAATTTTATATCTCATTATAAATGCATTCCACTGTAATTTACTGCTAATAATACAGTGATGCCTTCAATATGTTTTACTCATTTCAACATATTAGTTACTTACTTCTATATTAATAACTTAAAAATATATTTCTTATGTGTACATATTCTATCCTTGTGAGAAACATGATTTCAAACTTTTTGAAATTGAATGTTTATCACTTTGTAAACTATGGTACTATTTTATTTCTTCCTATCAAGATTGATAAGGCTCACTGGATCCAAACTCAGCAGCAGGATCAAACTCAGACATTGCTGAGGCCCTGGTAACAGTTATGCCTCCATCCATCAGCCTAGGTAGGCCACGGGCCTTTTCCAATTCTGGTTCGGCAGCCCTGCTCAGAAATATCTGATGCCAGGGGTCTGCTCACAAGATCTGAACTCTGCAGCGGATACAACACACCTGGACACTGCCAAGGCCCCTGTAATGGTGCCATCTCCATCCAGGTAAGAGGACAGATATCAGAATATTGGATCTGTTTCCATCTACAATAAGGGAACCTTGCCCCCATACCCAGCAGGAGAGGAAGAGACTCCAGCTACACCCACCAGAAGAAAGGACAAGAAGAGGAAAATGTAAAAGCACATTCAACAAAAGAAAACCCAACATGATACCACCTGAGATTAAGAACCATAAACCACCAAGACCTGAACATCACAATGCAGAAGAACCAGAAGAGAATGACCTTAAAAATATCTTCATGAAATGATAGAGTACCACAAAGAGGACTTGAGAAAATCAGATAAAGAAATGGAAGAAAAAACAAACCAGAAAATACAAGATATCAACAAATGTCTCAATACACAGTTCAAGACCTAAAACTGAAATAGAGACAATAAAGAAAACACAATCTGAGGGAATGCTGGAAATAGAAAAGCTGAGTAAGCAGGGCATTGGTGGCACGTGCCTTTAATCCCAACAGTAGGGAGGCAGAGGCAGGCATATCTCTATGAGTTCAAGGCCAGCACGGTCTCCAGACCGAGTGCCAGGTTAGGCTCCAAAGCTACACAGAGAAACGTCAAAAAACACATATATATATATATATATATATATATTATATATATATATGCTGGGCAAATGATCAGGAACTACAGACCTAAGCATAACCAACAGAATACAAGAGATGGAGGAGAGAATCTCACTAGTGGAAATAGACTAATCAACCAAAGAAAATCTTAAGTCCAACAAATCCCTAACACAAAATATCTGGGAAATATGGGATACATCCTAAGCCAAGACGCACGGGGGTGGGCCCAAGCCCTATCCCAAAGGATACGATAGACTCTGATGACACGTTATTGAAGGCCTCACCATCCAGGGGGAGAAGAAAGGATATGTGATAGTTATGTTTTAGTTGGGGAGGGTGGTAGGGGGAATGGGAGCTAGAAGGGAACTGGGAGTGTCATGTAAAACAATCTTGTTTCAAATTCAAATAAAAAATCTGAAAAAAAGATTGCAAGATTGCTCACCTATTACTCCTCATTCACTTTCAGGAATTTTCTGTGCTTATTATCCTTACTATCATAGTCCCTGCTACGCTTGGTCACCTTTTCGTATCCAAGGGCTTATCATTATACATCCTTTAACAAAAGTGGATATTACTTAGATTTATCTCTCAGCGACAGAAAATAATTTGTCAATGTTTTAAGATTCCAAATTTTCTTATTATCCATTTTCTACAATTAGAAACACATTATTCATACTTTTCTTTCATATATGTACTCATAATGTCAATTATTATTCTTTTAACTTACTAAATGCTTACCATATGTATTGTAATTGAGACATTGATGGATTTTGCTGTGATTCCCTCTATACAATATGAGATGTACTTACTAATTGATTGTCTTATTATTTTGTGATTTTAGAACTGAAGTTGTATCACTCAAACAGGCCCAATCCTGGTGCCAATGCGTCCTGTTCTTTCCCCTTTTTTTCTTTTGACTCCCATATTTTGCCACTTCTTTCCCGAGGCTGACTATGAAGGTTTAGCTATCAAAATTTCTTTATTTGGCAGTACTGACCAACATTTACAATCAGTACTTACCAATTTATTCTAGCATAGACATGCCCTGTTTCTCCTTAAGAGCCACTTGTGCTGAGCCACCTATTGCTGTTTCTACATGATTGACATATAGTCACCTTGTCTCTCTAACTTGCTTAATAAAAGACCTATTTGTACTGGAAATTTGTGTTTGGCAGTGGTATTTGCTTACTCTGTAGTCTAGAATGACCACCCCATGATTCTTGAGCCTTTTCATTTTGGTTCCATGACTTGGATTAGCCAGTAACTTCCCAACGCTTTTCCATACTTTCTGTTGCCTGTGTTGCCCATATCTCCATTCAATAGCAATTTATAGATAAATATGCCACCACTCACCTTCTCTAGAATTTCCCATGTCATCTAGCGATGACCATTGACAGTCCAGCATCCCTGCTCTGTTAGACAGTATTTCTGAGACTGCACCTCACCACAACCTTCATTGGTTTTGGCAGACACACTTCGAATGCTGGCATGCACATTTCCTTCAGTAAGCATGGTTGCTGCTTCTCCCTTCACCTTTGCTTCACAGCCAAAATTCAATGTCCATTATAATCCATCCAAAAATCTTGTCAGCTGGTTCCAGGATGCACCCTCAGATCACTGTGTCCCCATCTTGGTGATAGTTTTTGTTATTACCCTTCCATCCCAAAGATCACCTCATCAAACATTAGGTAGACTAGGGGATGCCCTTGGGTCTCTAACTTGGCTTATTAGGTATAGGACTGCTCCCTAACTCCTGATTTGGATTTGTGATGTCTTCTACTGATTTCACCAGGGCAAGAAGTGTCAGCTTCCACAATCTCGAACCTTAACTCATCCCCACCTCACCCATTAAATCCAGTTAATCCCCAGAATCAGATTGCCCCAGTAAGCACCCCTTTTTTCATCCCTTCCCACACTTGATTCTGCGATAAATTGCCCCCAGCACTTACCCCATTATTGTGCCTTAAAGACGTTTCAGGTTTGTGTGGCCCCACTAGTGTTTATAACTCCATCTCTTTTAGTGAACTTTTCCATGGTAAAAAAATGTCTGGGTTCGTTTACCTTAAACCCTACCAACCTTCATCAAACAATTTAAATGTCTAACCCAGTTCTACAGTCTTACCTTCAATGATTTCTATGTTTTTTTCTAATACCTGCCTTCCTGAGGAACACATATGTGTCTGGGAAAAGCTCTGAGACCATAAAGACTAAATACATCAAACAGACAGCACACAACCCACTAAAGCCATGGCACTCCTCAACATTGTTTGTCTTTGAACAAAAAACACTCTGAAAAACTCTTACACACCCAATTATAAGACTCCACCAAACTCTATTTGCCCCAATTATTGCCTCTCCAATACACACACTCTCATGTCCAGACCCTCACTTGCATAGGAGTTATCCACCAAATCCTGGTCCTTATCAACTTCAGTAATCCTTTTAATGTCTCCCATTTCATTCTTGGTTCTTCACTTCAATGTCCTCCTCTAGCTGCAGTCCCTGTTACTAGTGATGCCCTTGTTATGAATCTTACATCACCCACTACTGATACTCTCTTCCCAGTCAAACATATTTCCCTTTGGGAACCAGAGATGGGATCTCTCAACCTATTTACACAAATGCCAATGATTTGTTACCAATCATCCCTTTCACTGTTTGTCAGAAGCCTCCCTTTTCAACCATATTCCAAATATATTTCAATTTGAGATCCCAAGTGGGCACTACATAGAAAGCTACTCTTGTGTAATGTGAGCCTTTCAAATATTACTCTTCCTAAAGCAACTGAGCTCTGTTTTCTGGTGGCAATCATCCCTTAACTTACCTTATCTTGCCAATCTGAATTTTTCTGGCTTCCCTCAAGAACCCACTTCCCCAGGGTTTCCTTCTTGCCTATTATGGTAAGTGTGAGTATGGCCACTGCCTTAATCATAGCAGCTATGCTGATTTGAAAACTCATTGTTTTGTGCAGTTGTATCACTGTACATGAAACTACATCAGTCTTCACCTTCATCACAAGCACAGAAGCCATGTAACAGTAATCTATATAGATAATGAGAAAGTAATAAATGCTCAGGTATCTTTAACATTAATGGACAAACTCTCCCTTTAGGTGGTTTGATATTTAACAAAATTTGAAGGTAATATCACAGTAGTAATTTCTTCATATCTCCTTGAAATATATTAAAATAGAAAATTATAAACTTACTTGACTTAAGGGATACTGCAAATCTCAAATTTTTAAAAGGAAGATCTTTTAAAATCATTTTTATTTTATGTTGTTTGAGTACTTTGTTTGCATGCATGTTCATCTGTACACCATGTGTATGCCTTCTGCTTGACAGAGGCCAGATAATAGTGTCAGATACCTCGGTACTGGAGTTACAGATAATTATTAGCAACCATGCTGTTCCTTGAATCAAACCTACACCCTTAGTCTTCTTAACTGCTGAGCCAACTCTCTAGCCCTACAAAAAAATACTATATCTAACAGTCAGAAAATATAAGAAAATGAATTAAATTATGAGTTGGCAATAATAATAATTCTTTGAAAAGTAAAGCATTCACTTCAAAAAATCTAGAAATCATATCTATTATTTTAGCTGTATATGCCAAGTCTATATTCATCTTTTAATCTCTCACAGTGAAAATTATCATAGTGTTGATGATAAATGAGAAACAGTTATTGAAATACATTACTGTACCAAAATGAACTGAGTATAAGTTAGGCTATTTCAAATTTTTATTAATGTAAAATATAAAGATATGTACTTATGCCATTCTATTATAAAATACAATACCAATGACATTTCTTTCTTAAAAGATTTTATCCTCACAGAATAAAGCCAGTTGGTAACTGTCTGCTCCTTTAAGTAGTACAAATAGAAAATAAATGATGTGGGATTAATGGGGGTGGGGGTTAATTTTCCATAGGCTAAATCTGCATATGTGCAAACTGTGCTATGGTTAACTCAATAATTTCATCTTCAAAAACCTACTCTGGAACCCACAGCTGGTACAATTATATAATAAGCTGCACAGAATGGAAAGGCCTTCAAAATATGTGTCAGGAGGGTAGGCTGACTGTTTATTATGTTAATATGTCAAGCATGGAAAAGATGTAGGCCAAAATGGAAAGAATTACCTAGCAATGAAAACACAATATAGTAAGAATGGGTGGGCCTAGGCCCTATCCCAAAGGATACAAAAGACACTGATGACCCCCTATGGAAGGCCTCACCATCCAGGGGGAGAAGAAAGGATATGTGATAGGTAGGGTTTTAGTTGGGGGAGTGGTAGGAGAGGACCGGAGGGAGAAGGGAACTGGGATTGTCATGTAAAACAATCCTGTTTCTAATTCAAATAAAAAAAAGTTGAAAAAAAAGAGAATACATGACTGGATATAAATGCAAAATCTTAGCTGTAACTTTTCACAAAGGTACCAACCAACTATGCCTCATCAAATTGTGACTATCTCCTCTAAGGTTTTCTGATGCACGCAACCAAATTTCCCAGAAAATTTGTCATAAAAACACAGAACCTTTTAAACAAGGATTGATCATTTCATTATTCATTTATATCATTAAAAATTTTCCATTTAATTTGTAGTTTTAAACAGTCATCTGTAGACTTGAATATGCATGCACATGATTAATATTCTCCTTGTTTGTTTTTCTAGACATTGTTTCTCTTTGTATCTTGAACTCAGAGATCGACCTAACTTTGCCTTCACAGGACTAGGATTAAAGACGTGGGCTACAAGTCCATGCCCATCAATGCATAATATTCTTACATTTGTTCATGCCTTATAGAAGAAAACCAGTCTTGGAACCACTCAATTCTAATTTACTATTAAAATCTCAAAATTCTTCATATCCTTATAACATTTAAATTTGATTTTCAAAATACCCTGTTTGTGTGTTAACATGACTTTCCCTTAGTTGACATACTTGCAAATTCATTGTATTTTTGCTACACATTTTGCACATAGCAAAAATACAAAGATACAAAATGAAAACATTGTAAATTACATTGTAATGTAAATGGCTAATTATCTATTTGACTATCAACATGTTGACAATGTGGAATAATTTCGGTACTGTGATAGCATAAATTGCAGTTAAAAGAAATGTTCTGGTCCATTTAAGTGTTTACAATGAGTGCACTGCAAAGAACATCCTTCAAGACAAAACATCATTTTGCCTGCCAACAGTCACACCATCTATACACCACCACCAATTTTCTTTTCTTTTTTAAAAAATATTTATATATTTATTTTTTACTTTCTTTTTATTTATTCTTTATATCTTTCACAGCATGCATCTCAATCCTTTCATATCTGCCCCCTGCCCTTGCAACTTCTGCCAAAAAAGATGAAATTTATGAGAAAAAAAGAAGGAAAAAAATTCTCCTCATGGATATTGTCACTAAGTGAGTCACACAGTAAACCCTTATATCCATATATCTTTGCTTGAAAATGCACATTGCAGAGTTGTTGTTCTTGTTCAAAGCCTCAGGTTTCTGCCCTATTATTGAGGCTGAACACTCATTGTGACTCGCTTTGCATATTCTATTTTTGTCCTGTGTCATGGAGAACCTTTAGCTTTGGTTCTGCAGAACCAGCCAGCTCACTTGCTCCAGAAAATCGTGGATGGGGTGGATGTTGGGGTGGGCCACCACATAACCCTGGTTTGGGGCCTAGAAAGTTACAGGGTGGGTCATTTTGACAGCTCTCCGTGGGCCATAGGAACATTTTGAGCTCTCCAGCATCGCCCTGACAAGTTCACATGGTGCAGCAATGAGCACGAGGTTGTCCAGTTATGCTTTTATGCCGTCAAGATTCACTCTCCCACACCTTGTCCATCATGGGTAGCTCTACTGAGTTACAGGGGACACTTTCCAGATTGCTGCAGTTGGTGAGGGGGCAGAGACAGCTCTCCCACTATTATTTCTTCAGGGACAGTTTTCCTACCCATCACAGACACCAAGGGGCTAGGGAAGGAAGGTCATCTCTGCCCTGCCCACACCACCATATATTAGTTGAGGGGTTGGGGCCAGATCTCCCATGCTTATTGTTCACCTGTACCCCTGTCAATACTGTCAGCTATTCTGTGCTGCCCAGACGTATTGCACTGCCCACTTTTCCAAGTACAGAAGCTGGTAATGGTGAGGGTCAGCTCTCACACTCACCACACATGATACATCACTGTTGGGGCACAAGAGATGTCCCCAAAAAACCACCAGTCATGATGCATTCTGCAAGAAGATTTTTATTATACCAAATGAATGTGGGTTTTCAAACACCTGTACAAAATGATGATGACCCTGAGTGGTATGTGTAAGCGCCTTTCAAGCACAGTTACAGGGATTTTAAAGCAGTGTGAACATTCTATTTAGGATTGGCGATCATATTAGTACATTTCTTATTGGTTTGTACTAGCAGGGGTGGGCTAAGGATATAGCTTTTCCATTTGGGGGCAAGTCTGGACAAATACCAGGCTTTTTTCTTGTATGGTCATCAACAATGCTGGGCAACGGGGGTATTATGCCTTGTCCTGTGTCCGGGGCTTTGGTGATTTATTGCCCTAGATCTATAGTCTCTTATAGGTGCTGTAGTACAGAGATACCTCTCCTAGCCATTGCCTACAGGCTTGAGCAGCCAGAGAACCCTGAGCATGGGTTTGAGGTTTTGCTTCTGCAGACAGATAAGGTTACAGATGTCACAGATATTCAGTAAAGCAGGTTGAAACAGAAAAAATCTCTGAACAGGTTACAGTGTGCTTAACAATGTGTGTAGGCTTAAGAGAAAAAGATAAAGGATATAAATTGTCATAAAATAAATAGTTTAAAATTGTAAAGACTTTAAAGAAAGAAGGAAAATAATCAGAAAAATAAGCCACTTAAGGATGGAAAATATTACAACAGAGTGAGTTTAGACCATATATGAGCCATTGTTAATTTTGAATTTTTTTAATTCAAGTAAACAAACAACACCTGCTTAGAGACATTGCATTTTGGAAGGTAGTGCTGAATTAAACCAACCTATTTATTTTAGGAATGCCTTAACTTTAAAAAAGAAGTCAAAAATGCGTTACATTGTGGAAGAGATTTGCTTTTGTTTACACTGGGAATGAACAACTGTAGATTCCTTCCAGATTAATAGAGATTGGATTTGACCAGGGAATATTTGCTGAGTATCTTTTCTATGGGAATGGAGAAGGAAGCCAAAAATACTACAGAACAGGTGACATGTAAGATGATCCCTTTGCATGGAAGTAGTTTTGAGACTGGATGAGACATGGTAAAACTTGCTGGTTAAGGAGTCCTTGGATATGCAATTCGAACTTAAAAGTTGGATATATACAAAGTATTTCTCTGATTTCTCCATTTTAATTTTGCTGAAATATCTGCTTTCAAATTAATGATAGTTATGGAAATATTATCTTTAGTTAAAAAGTTGTTTATAAAATTTTACAAGATAAATGATGTGCAAATTCTACCTCTGAAAGTATATTAAATGGTCACAAATCACTGGCACTACATTTGGAATGAATTCACATGATTATACTAACTCTAGACTATTATGCATTCTTATACAATAAGGAAAAACAATATCAATTAAATATATTTTCACAAAATAACCAAGAGAACACGTTGGTACCTGCTTCCTGTCAATATTTTTATGAATTTTGTGTGTCCTGTTAACAATCACATTTTATAGCTTTTGAAAATTTGGATTTATTTAAGCTGCAAAATGAAATATAATGTCATGAATTGAATTTAATAATTACTAAAAACCATACAAATATTTTTCTCAGTATATTTGTCATATTAATGCCTCAATACTTTTAAAGTAATCTATTTTAATGCAACGTGTGTTCCACTGATACATTAAGTAGAATAGAGACATAAAAAACAATTAGGTCAGGAGCTAATTTTGATAGCTCATTTAAATTTAATGGCCAACAAAACTATGGAAAATTAACTCTAATACTATAGGTTAGGGCAATATGTTATACAGCAATAACTCCAGCAACTTCTAGGTTTGGGCAGTAGGTTTGTAAACCTGGTGTCACCATAGACTACATAATAAGTGCCTATTTTAAAACTTAAAACTACTGTAGTAAGCTAAGATATACATGATAATGGGAATAAGATAACAAAAAAGAACACAGTGTTTGTGGAACACTTCTGCAGAGTTAGATCTAGTATATATGCATTTCTGAAATGTCCTGCTTCTGAGGAAAAGGAAATTTTATTTTATTTAAATTTTTTGTTGAATAACATTAATTCTCTATCCCCAAAATATATATTCTCCATATCCAGAATGTTAAAATTCATTTTATCTTTATTTATTTATTCATTTATATCTTAAGTGGCCTCTGTGCTTCCAGTCTTCTAATAATTTATACTAATTAAAGAGTTAGATTTCCTAGTTAATCTCTTTTGAAATTTTCACTGCCTTTCCCTGAACTACATAATAGAGATCATCGTCTATCACTATGAATACATCTTTCTTTTTATTTGGGGCCAATCAATCTTTTCAGTTTTATTCTCAGACTCTTGATCCAAATCAATCATAATTCTAAAAACCTGTAAGAGTGTGACTTTGTTGTCTGTCCTTTACTTAATTTAGCTCTACTGTATCTTATAAAAATATTTGGTAACCCCCAATTAAAAGCAAGCAGTGAGTCATACTTATTTTTATATATCCATTCCTAGTCTTTTCTTTCTCAGTTTGAATTTCAACAAATACATTTCTTTCTTTGAAAAGTAGATATTTTACAAACTCTGTCAATTCAGAACAATGTGACATCCCGTATCACTGACTTTTCTATTGCTGTGATAGAACACCATGAACAAAGTGATTTATAAAGGAAAGATTTTAACTATTCTTAAGGTTTCAGAAGGTTAGAATTTATGAGGGAACAAAGTCAAAGCTAAGGCGTATCCAGTAGCAGCTGGGAGAGAATATATCTTGTTTCATTGACAAGCAGGTGGTAGAAAGTGCATTGGGATAGGCAAGAAGCTTTTGAAACCCCAAAGCCTAACCTCAGTGACAAATGCATTTAACAAGACAGAAGATTTTAATCATGCCAAAACACCTACTGAGGACCTAGTTTTCAAACACATAAGATTTTGGGGGTCATTCTCATTTAAACAAATACACATTCCAATAAAAAAATCATCATTGGATTAATTAGGTTCTAGATTGATACCAATCTATTTCAATTATGAAGCAAATAATATAAAGCCATTACATACAGAATACCTGTCAGAATTATAATAAGTCACAGAATAAGAGTAGTGGCATCACATATACCGAGTCCTAATTCTAAAAGACAGTTCTTCTAACTAATAGTACAAAATCAAGCAGTATACATTTTTCATAATAAAAAATAAATGAAAATTAACTCTTTTGAGACATTCTTGCTATGTAGACCAAGCTGGTTTTGGACTTGTGATTGTCCTGCTTTTCAGATCCCCAGTGCTTTGACTGAAAGATATATTTCCATGGGCAAAACATAGGAAAAAGTTTTGAAAATCTAAATGTTTATTGAAAACCTTGGGAACTTAACAGAAGTCATCAAGGTAACATTTGAAAATCAAATTAATTAGCATTTGATTTTCCAACAGATAAAGTTGGTAAGGGGAGCAAGGGTAAAGATGTTTACAATGTAGGGAGCTTCCATAATGAGAGCAGGAGAAGTGGGGAGGAGTGGAGGAAATGGAGGAGCAGAAATATTGAGTTGGGGGAAGAATAGAGGAGAGCAGGATGAGATATACCGTATTAGTCGGAGCCATTATATTCCGAGGAGAGATCTGGCACTAGGGAGATTTTCAGAGACCTACATGGATGACACGAACTGACAATCCAGGCAATGGTGGAGAGGATAGCCTAAATGCCCTTCTCCTAAATGAGACTGATAACTACTTTATATGCCATCCTAAAGCCCTCATCCAGTGGCTGTTGGAAGCAAAGGTAGACATCCACAGATATACACTGAAGTGAACTCTGGAACTTAGTTGCAGAGAGGGAGGAATGAAGATCAAAGGGTTTGGTACCAGGCTGGTGAAACCCACAGAAACAGCTGGTCTTAACAAGGGGGAACACATCGACTTCAGATACTGTCTGGGAGGCCAGTACAGAACTGATCCAGACCCCTGAACATGCATGTGAATGAGGAGGCCTATGCAGTCCATGGGGACCCTGGTAGTGGATTAGTATTTTTCCCTGGTGTAAGAAGGGACTTTGAGAGCCCATCCCACATGAAGGGATGCACTCTTACCCTGGACATATGGGGAAGGCCCTAGGCCCAGTCCAGGATGATGTGATGGACTTTGCAGAGCCCCCGTTGAGGGCCCTACCCTGCCTGGGGAGTGGAGGGTGTATGTGGTTCGGGGTAGTTCGGGGTGGGGGAAGAGGGGTGGGGTGAAGGGAGGGAGAGGGAGAGGGATTGACATGTGAAACAAGCTTGTTCCTAATTTGAACTTATAAAAAAATTTAAAAGATGTTTACAATATAAACAGTGTTTAATATGGGTTTAGACAATTTAATATAAAAAGCAGGCTTATTAATATAACAAAGGAAATGATTCAAGACAAATTATATACTCGCAGTGGGTTGATATACACAGCATGAAAGGCAAAGATAACACACAGTGCTGAAACTTAAAAAAAATTAAATTGCAACTTTTTTTTCTAAAAATGATTGTTGCCATTATGTGTGAGAAAAAATGTTTTCTGAAAGAAAACAGGAAATGATGCATGTTTTAAGTTTTACACATGACAATCCAGTGGTTTAGGATACATAAAAGATCAGTAAGTCCCTGTCCCTTACTGTGATACATGAGTTAGATTCCAGATAGATACTATGTATTTTCATAAGCATTCAAAATTTCAAATCTGAAGATCATACTTTGAAAGGATATTTATACAGACTAAACAACCAAGAATAAATGAACCAAAGGAATACACAGCATTAAAAATCATTTTGGGAAATACGCAGCCTTTGAGAAAGATGTGTTACAACCTAATAAAATGGACCATATCTGATAAATCCATCACACTATAAAAGTAAAATAACTGCAATTCCAATGTCTGAAATCTTACTAGCACAAATGGTATGAAGTCAACCTAGTTGATATAAAACCCTAAAGGAAAGAACTTTTTGTTTGTCCAAAGATGTGGTTTATCAACTTCTTGCCAAGGACAGAGATTCAGAAGTGCTAATGTGTCATAGTCTAACACTCAATCACATATACTCATATATTTTTGCAAACAATATATATTCTAAATATTCATAGTAACCAAAAGATTGTTATATCTATAGCTCTCTGTAAAGGCATTCTTTGAAGAATGCCTCCTAAAATCAATTATTATAAGAATTGACACATATTGTACAACTTGGTGGAAGTGCCAGCTTGTACATCCACTTTGGTAATCAGTATTGTGGTTCCTCAGGTAAATGGGAATCAGTCTACCACAAGACATAGCAATTCCACTCTTAGGCCTATACCCAAAAGAAGCGTATTCTTACAACAAGGACATCTGTTCAACCATGTTCATAGCAACATTATTTGTAAGAGCCAGAACCTGGAAGCAACCTAGATGCCCCTCAACTGAAGAATGGATAGAGAAAATGTGGTACATTTACACAATGAATTAATACTCATTGGAGAAAAACAATGGAATCTTTAAATACACAGGCAAATGGATGGCACTAGAGCAAGGTAACCCAATCACAAAAAGACAAACAAGGTATGAACTCACTCATATATGGATTTTAGACATGGAACAAAGGATTACTGGCCTATAATACACATCACTAGAGAAGTTAGGTAACAAGGAGGACTCTACAAGAGACTTACATGGTCCCCTGGAGAAATGGAAAGGGACAAGATCTACTAAGCTAATTTTGAGCTTGGGGGAGGGGAGAGGGGTCTAGGAGAATATGTAGGGGAGAAGAGGCAGCAAGAGGAGGACATGAGGGAGCAAGAAGGTTGAGTTGGGGAAGAATAGTGGAGAGCAAGATAAGAGATACCATAAAAGAGGGAGCCATCATATGTTTAAATCAGGCAATAGGGAAATGTCTGGAGATCTACAAGGATGACAACAACTAACCATCTAAGCAACAGAGGAGAGGCTACCTTAAATGCCCTACCCTGATAATGAGATTGATGACTAACTTTTATGCCATCCTATAGTCTTCATCTAGAAGCTAATGGAAGTAGAGGCAGATACCCACAGCTAAACATTAACTGAACTGGAATCCAGTTGAAGAGAAGGAGGACTGATGAGCAAAGGGGTCAAGACCAGGCTGGTGAAAGCCACAGAAACATCTTTCCTGAACAAGG
The DNA here is from genome assembly GCF_003668045.3 of Cricetulus griseus. NCBI lineage: Eukaryota > Metazoa > Chordata > Mammalia > Rodentia > Cricetidae > Cricetulus > Cricetulus griseus. The sequence continues at coordinate 85,975,915 of NC_048604.1, forward strand.
GGGACCTCTTGGTCCCCAGGCTGATAGCTGTGGAACCAGCATTGTACTGATCCAGACCACATGAACATGGGTGTCAGTGAGGAGGCCTCAGAAACCTATAGGGCCTCTTGCAGTAGATCAATATTTATACCTAGCAAAGGAATGGACTTTGGGATCCCATTCCACATAGAGGTATACTCCCTCAGCCTAGACCCTTGGGAGAGGAATTAGGCCTTATACCAAAGGATATGACAGATTCTGAAGACCTCCTATGGAAGTCCTGACCCTCGATGGGGAGCACAATGTTGGGGGGCATGGGAGGAGGGGAGGGAGAGGAAACTGGGATTGAGATGTAAGAAAAACTTGTTTCAAATTTAAATAAAAAATGGAGAAAATAAGAGAAAAAGAATAGAAGTAACACATACTCTGAATTAACTACTTAAAGTTATACATGGAGACTCTACTTTGAATCCCTCCATAAATAAATTCTGAATTTCTAACTTAGCATTTATTTTGTTGCAGATAAGGTGGAATATATTATCACTAATTATAGGAAGAAGAATATAGAATTTATCTAGCATATGTTTAGTGCCAGAAATTATGTCAAATTATTTAACCTTATATTGGAAGCACTATACATTTCACAAATGATAGTACAGACACCAGATTCTGCCTTAGGGTAAGTTCTTGAGAAGCAGAGCCTGATAAAGAAATTTTAACAGTTGTGATTAAGTATTTTTCTTTCATTCCCAAAACAGAGAACAGAATAGTGAATAAGCCAACACTTTTGATGTAGTCTCAGTTATCTATGATTTCTCTAATCAAGAGGGAATAGACCTTGGAGTGTAAACCATATTTCATAGCTCTATTATGCCCAAAGTTAGACAAGTAGATGCTCATTTATCATTGGATTATCCTTTCATGCATGCATGGGCTGAAACCCACAATATAACAGTAGAGAAATATCATTTTCCCTATCCATTCTTCGGTTGAGGGGCATCTAAGCTGCTTCCAGTTTCTGGTACATTTACACAATGGAGTACTACTCAGCAGAAAAAAACAATGGAATCTTGAAATTTGCAGGGAAATGGATGGAACTCGAAGAAACCATTCTGAGTGAGGTAACCCAATCACACAAAGACAAACATGATATGTATTCATATGTGGACCTACTTTATGATACATAGTAGTGACCATGCTTTATCAGAGCTATTTTTATTGATGTTGCTCAGAATGGTTTCCTCCCAGATGATGACTGAGAAGCAAATTTTTTACAAAAAAAAAATGGTGCCAAGTACCACAAGAGTAACAGAACTGCGCTGTTTTCTGGAATTTTGTTTTTTACATTTTTGTTGTTGTTTGTCTTTTTGTTTTCATTTCTTTGTTTTTTTCTTTGTTTTTTAAATGGAGTGTGCTGGATGTCTCTACAATTTTGTTCAAATGACTGCAGAACCTGGAAAAGCTGTTACGGCTATTGATGCATAACATATTGCCATTATTGCTCTTTTTATATAAATACATATATATGCTAATTGAAACTCAAATATGTGATGAATATAAGGTATTTCAGAGAGTGCTCACCTGTGCATGCAAATTTGATTTCATCTTTAGTAAGAAGTAAAGTTATATGATTGACAAAAAAAAAAACCTAAGTGACACACTGGAAGACAAATGTCACACAATTTCAATTTTATGTGTAACCTAGAAATGATGAACTTATGGGAACAGAGAGCAGAATTGTGGCTATTAGGCTTCCATGTGGGTATTTTAACAATGGGGAAATGATGGGTTTAAGGATATAAAACTGCAGTTGGACATGAGGCATGGACTCTGTGAAGTCTTGAGATCAACTGAGAGCATGATAAGTATGTTTGATAACAATATGCTCTATTTTAAAAGTTGTGAGATAGTATACTTTAAGTGTTCTCAAAACAAAAATGATGAATATGTGTAATATAACATGTTAATTGGTTTAATTTAGCCATGCCATTGTGAACATACTGTATTGTGTATCATAATTATGCATGACTTTATTTATGAGCTAAATAAATGAATGAAAAAAATAATGAATTAGAGTTAAGCCTCCAGAATAAACCATTTGTAAAATGGAAAAAAAAGAAATATCATTTTCCATGTGAAAAGAAATGGATATTCTTGAACAGACTTAAGAACACCTAAACTTCACATCTCTCAGCAAGTCTGTGAGGGAATAACTGAAGACAGTAGATCTATCCTCAAGTTCATTAAAACGATCCCTTGTCGTGCAGTCTCAGACATATTTTGAAAGGAAAAACAGAAAATGAATTGTAAGCCATCATTCCCTGTCCTCTGTGTTTCTTGAGTGTATGTGGAATGTGAATGGCCACCTCACACTCTCAAACATACGGGACTCTACTCTCATAAATCCTAAACTAGAAAAAATATTTTATCCTTAAGACTCAATCACTTGTCATTTGTTGATAAGATAGGACACTATCTTTTGTGGATAATAATTCACAGGATGATTTAGGTGAAAATGAAGGAGGGAAATATGATCAAATACATTTAATTAATTCCATATCTAACATCATGCACAAAACTTAAGTCCAAACTGATGAAAGATCTCAACATAAATCCAGCCAATCTGAACATTTTAGAAGAGAAGGTACATAGTACCCTTGAATGAATTGGTACAGAAGACCGCTTCCTGAACATAACACCAGTAGCACATACATTGATATCTATAATTAATAAATGGTTCTTCCTGAAACTGAGATTTTGTAAGGCAACAGTCACATTCAACAAAACAAAAAGGCAGCACACAGAATTGGAAAAGATATTCACCAACCCCACATCTGACAGAGTGCTGATTTCCAAAATATAAAAAGAATAAATAAGCTAGTCAACAAACCACCAAATAATCCAATTAAAAAGTGGGGTACAGAACTAAATAGAGAATTCTCATTAGAGGAATCTAAAATGGCTGAAAGGCACATAAGAAAATGTTCAACATCCTTAGCCATCAGGGAAATGCAAATCAAAACAACTCTGAGATACCATCTTACTCCTGTCAGAATGGTTAAAATCAAAAACACAAATAACAGTTTAAGCTGGAAAGGATGTGCAGAAAGGGGATCACTCCTCCACTGCTGGTGGGGGTGCTAACTCATACAGCCACTTTGTAAATCAGTACAGAGTTTCCTCCAGAAAATGGGAGTCAATCTACCACAAGATCCAGCACTTCAACTATTAGGCATATACCTAAAACATGCACATTCATATAACAAGGAAATCTGTTCAACCATGTTTATAGCAGCATTACTTGTAACAGCCAGAACCTGTAAGCAACATTGATGCCCCTCAACTGAGAAATGGAAGGGGAAAATGTGGTACATTTACACAATGGAGTACTACTCAGCAGAAAGAAAAAACAATGGAATCTTGAAATTCTCAGGAAAATGGATGGAACTAGAAGAATCCATCTTGAGTGAAGTAACCCAGTCACAAAAAGGCAAACACGGTATGTTGTCACTCATATATGGATTTTATATCTAGAGCAATGAAGTAGCAGCCTACAATCCACAATGTCAGAGAAGCTAGGAAACAAGGAGGACCATAAGAGAGATATACATGGTCCCCTGGAGAAGTGGAAAGGGACAAGATCTCCTAAGCTAACTGGGAGCATGGGGGAGGGGATAGGTAGCTAGGAGACAGAGAAGGGAAGAAGAGGAGGGGAGAGGAGGACATGATGGAGCAGGAAGATCTAGTGAGGGCAAGAATATAGGATAGAGATAAAAGAGATACCATAATAGATGGAGCCATTATAGGTTTAAAGAGAATTCTGGCATTAGGGAAAGGTCTGGATATCTACAAGGTTGACCCCAACAAACAATCTAAGCAATAGTCAAGAGGCTACCTTAAATGCCCTTCTCTGATAATGAGATTGATGACTACTTTATATGCCACCCTAAAGTCTTCATCCAGTAGATGATGGAAACAGAAACAGACACCAACAGCTAAACGCTGAGCTGAACTCTGGAATCCAGTTGCAAAGAGGGAAGAGTGAAGAGCAAAGGAGTCAAGACCAGGCTGGTGAATCCCACAGAAACAGCTGACTTGAACAAATAATTGTTCATGGACCCCAGACTGAAAGCTGGGATACCAGCATAGGACTGTTCCAGACCCACTGAATGAGGAGGTCAGTTTGGATGTATGGACAATCCCTGAGGCCACTGGTAGTGGATTAGTATTTACCTGAAGATGATTAGACTTTGGGAGCCTTCTCCACATGGAGGGATGCTTTCTCAGCCTAGACACACTGGGGAGTGTCTAGGCCCTACTCCAAATGATATGACAGATTTTTAAGATCCCCCATGGAAAGCCTCCCCTCATTGGAAAGCAGAAAGTGTTTGGTAGAGGGGGTCAGTGGGGGGTATTGGCGTACGGGAGGGAGAGGGAACTGAGATTGACATGTAAAAAAGCTCGTTTCTAATTTAAATTTAAAAAAAATAAAAAAAATAATTTTAAAGAGTATGTCAAATGATTTCTGAGAGCAAAATTGTGGGAAAGCCTTAACGGGAAATAAGTATCTTCTACTCAATGCTTGTGGCCCTGCAACATATATTTTTTGAAATTTTAGACCCAGTATGGTAATAACATCATTGTTTCTTAGGTTATTTGACTGTAAGTATAACTTGTAATTTTATAAAGTATAGTTAAGAGAACTCAGTGATTTCTTCCAACATGTTGGTAAATAGGGTTTTCTTTTAACTAGGAAGAACTATACCTCACAATGATCAGTTTTTCAACCTCCTAGAATGTCAGAAATAAATTTCTGCTCTTAGCTATCACTTAATACTATTTTGACTCAGAAGCAAAAATAAAAGAAATGATAATTCAAAATTACATTTATTTTAAAATATAGTCTCAGAGGTTATCTGACATTACTTCTGCTATAGTTTATTGTTCAAATTATTCTGTAGTACACACAAGGGCACCAGAAAAAATATCTAAACTTCCATGATGAGATGCCATTTTTGTTCCTTTATTAAATCCAGCAAAATAAATAAAGTGAAACATATTTTAATATAAAATTAGAGATTTATGAAGAATCACAGCTAATTTTCAGAATGTACAAAACTGCAATTTCTGTTTATGGGACTTCCATTTCTAAGGGTGCCAATCCAAGGTCTATGATCTAAAAAATTCTACATGAAAACACTTTATATTTGAATTGCCACAAAATCAAAGGCAAAGTATTTTGAAATCAGAATGATAAAATGTATCTCATATAAGGTAATTCTTTAAATCTATGAGTGGTTTTTCTAATAGAAATTTTCCAGACCAGAAAAATCTACTTAAAAATGTGGAATGAAAAACAAAGATTACCAGGTAAGACTAATACACAGGTAAAACAAACCAAAAAAGGAAATATTGTCTGATGAGGTCGGTATTACCATAGGACACTAATAGTTGTTTGAACTGTGGAAAGGACCACTGAATTTATTATAATGATCTATTTATAGTTAATTAGTTGGTCACTTGTTCTACTTGTAAAATGAATAAATGAAGAAGGGCTTACATAAAATAATTTTATGTTAAATCTGAGTACATATTTACTTGAAAATAAGATTAACGTTGAAATGGATAAGGAGTAGAAATGCTGTCATATAGAAATGAAAAAAATGAATACTTTTCTAGAGTAAAAACTAGAAGGTAAAATTAGTAAAGGAAGTTAGCAAAACTGGTATGAAGAAATGAAACTGATAAGTTCAGATTTATTATGATCCTTAAGTGGATTGATCAAAAGACAAATTTGAAATTATGTGCCTGGAGCACAAAAGACATATCTACTTTTGAAATATGATTGTTGCATTCTAATTATACATAGATAATTGAAACTTTATCTGGTTAGATGTTTTCAAGGAGAGTGTCTTCTAACCTAAGCTAACTTCTTATTCACTACATATCTGGTGGTGATTATGAACTATTCTTCCCTGCTATTGACTTCTAATTTCTAGGATTTCATGCATTCAAAACCTTGTACAAATGACACAAATCATATAATATTTTGATGTGCATTTACATAGCTTTTTGTTTTCAGAAATGTAATAAATACATATCCCAAACTAAGAAACTAAAAGCTAAGTGGATTTGGATATTGTTGACTTTTAAACCTGGGGTTAGAACACCAGAAAAATGGACAGTCTACAGTATAATTCTATAGATTTACTTCAGATTCAATGTAATTTTATAGAAGAATATACTGGATGTAAGGAATGCAATGATCCAAGGAAGGTTGTTTGTGTTCAGAAAAATATCCAAAAGTCATGTAAAGAACTGCCAGTAAACACATAATAAATATTTACAGAGTAGCCCTTTTCCAAGGACTTTCTCACAACAGGCCAATTTAAAGACAATTGCCTGGCATATACTAATAGTATACCTGGGAAAACAAGGAAGAAAGCCATATCCAAATTCAGGATACACCAACTTGATTGGGTTCTATACATATGTTCTAACAACCAAAAAGCATAAACAGATCTTATAAATTAAATGTAAATGTTTGTCACAGGAGGCAGGGAATAGCATCCAAGCACAATTTTCCCAGGAACAACTCTCACAGTTCCCCAAGCCATGGTTGACATTGAATCATTCTTTTGACTGTGATGCCATAGACTTTCTCCATCTTACTTTATTTCAAGTTAAGCCACACTCTAAGTTTAAGTAAACAAGTTAATATGTTTTGCAAAACGTCAAGACTTGCCTTTTAGGTCACTACACAACACCAGCATTCTATCTTTCATGGAACTTTCATGTTCTGCTCATACCAAAATTCTATTTCTTATTGTGCTTGTTTCAAGTAGATTTCTGAAAGGTAAACACAGTATTAAATGTTAAATACAAATTTGAAGTAACAGAGAAGTACTGTATCACATGTATATATAAACCTATTTCTTTACTTAGCATCTCTGAAGGAAATTATTAATCTTATTTTAGATAGAGCAAATAATTCTGTTTAAAATGGCTATGACATAGGTAACATTTTGAAGATAGTTTTATTTCTGAAATGAAATGACTCTTGTTCATAGTGGACATTTAAAAAGTATCATTATTATGCCCCCCTACTCTTATACACACACACACACACACACACACACACAACACACACACCACACACACACACACAGAGAAGAGAGAGAGAGAGAGAGAGAGAGAGAGAGAGAGAGAGAGAGAGAGAGAGAGAGAGAGAAAGAGAGAATAATAAAAACACACAGCTAGCTATATGGGTTAAAACTGAAGATCAGAGAAACAAAGCAACCAGCCACCATAGAGTTCTCAGCACTACCAATATTCAGACCCAATGGGCAAGCCACCCAACCCCAGATTGAACTCCATTCTACCAAAGCTCAGGCTCCTGTGCTCTGTGACCTACTGCTTTATATTCCTCTCTTGTCCTGGGCTTAACGGATTGTCACTCCTAGTGCTGAGATTTTGTGTGAGTTGTTTCTCTTCTAGACTTCATGTAGCTGAGAGTTGCCTTGGACTAACAGATTCATCTGCCTCTGTCTCCTGAGTGCTTGGATTAAAGGTGTCTACCACAACTGCCTAGCCTCTATGGATAACTAGTGTTGCTGTTAGGATTAAATGTATTTGCTACCACTACCTAGCCTCTATGACTAGACAGTGTATTTTGCTTTACACTCTGATTCTCAGGAAAACTTTATTTGTTATATCATAAATCATCACATTTTCATTTTTCCCTAAAATAAAACAGGTCACGAATACTACAAGAAAAACTATATTCAATAAGTACAATAACTATATACAACATACACAGTCAATAAATACATCAACAATGTCTAGTCCATTTGCACTTGACAAATTCAGAGAAAATAGTCCATTATATATCCTATCCTGGTGAGTCCAAAGTCTCATACCTAATTTACTTTCTATCATAACTTGCAACTTCATATGCTTTACACCTTTTTAGTGTTTTTCTTTTCTGCTCTGGTAAACAAGGAAAACTATTATCTATCTAGTCTTCAACTCCCTCAGAGACCACAGAAGGAAATAATTTTAACTGAATAAACAACAAGTGCAAGCAACTGAATTCCAAAAATGTGAGAAATGACATAAAATGCTGCTTGGGTTTTTATGAAATTCTGAGACTTCCAGCACATTTCCAATCAATAATTGATTTTTGCATCACCTTGTGCTAGAGCAACTGGCAGACACATATGAGTTCAGATGTACAGTACGTGTATGGGATTATTCCTACTCCTGATTATTTCTTGTAGCTGAATAAATAATGAAATCAATTCTGTATCATTTGGTATAAATTCAGTGGTTTCAATATGTAAAACACTTTCGGGATATTGTTAATCAGTAACTATGTTGAGAAGTTCAGTAAAATTCATTAACACCATGAGAATAGCATGTAGTTCTACCTTTGAACAGAAATATAAAGGCTTAGATATACTTTACGTAAATTCTCTGATTTGTATTCTGTCTTTCCTGATTTATTTGTGTTAGTATACAGTGTTGGGGCTCCAGATATTGGTACTTCCTGTACAATGCGAAGAAAAGCCCAGAAGAGAAGAATTCCCTTGCATTGGGGATATTTGTTGTTAATCTCTCCCCCAAAATCACTACAAGCTATTTGTTGGGGTTCACTGCCTGTCCCATAATTTTCCAACTTCATCCATATTAAAAGGTACTATAATTTCTGCTGTATCTATTTCTGTTGATTGACAAAGTCTTCATTTTCCTTTTGAATTAAGGCTGAGAACTTTTTTACATAAGTTTTTAATTTCTTACTCAGTTTATGTGTGAAAAGTTCCATTCTAAGATAAATGTCTTCCCTCTGCATAAAAATCCCTGGAGGGGAATACTTGGAGGGTAATAATACCAGTTGCAGTTAAACAGCGATCCATACTATCCACATATGCAACCTGTAATTTCTCTTCCACCAAAGTCAAGTCTTGCTCATCTTCACCTGATAGTTTCCTAGGACTTTATAATTGCTTGTCAACCTATAAGGATTTTAACAAATTACTCAATTCATCATGACCTGTCCCAATAGTGGGCCATAGATAGGAAATGTGTCCTTAGCAATCTTTGAAATTCATTAAGAGTCTGCAATCATTCTCCCTAATTTGTACCATTTTGGATTTAATTTTTTGTAAACCTATTTTATAACCTAAATATTTAATAGAATCTCCTCTTTGTATGTTTTTTCAGGAGAAATTTTAAATCCCCAACAAGGAAAATTTTTTCTTTACTTCTTCAAACCTTCTTTCTAAAATATCTACATTTGAATCAGATAGTAAAATATTGTCCATGTAATGGTAAACTACAGATTGAGGAAATTGTTTGTGTATCATTTTCCAAAGCTTCCATACAAAATTCTAACACAGTGTCGAGTTATTTAATATTCCATGTGGGATAATCTTCCATTGATATCTTTTAGCATGATGAGAATTAGTATAAGTAGGCAATGTGAAGGTCATTTTTCTCTCTTTTTCTTGTAAAGGTATACAGAAGAAACAATCTTTTAAATCAATAATGATATGAGGTCATCTTTTAGGCAATAGAGAAGGCAAAGGAATTCCAGACTCTAGAGAGCCCCTTGGCTGAATCAACTTATTAGCAGTTCACAGATCATTTACCCATGTCTGTTTTCCAGATTTCTTTTTAACAACAAATACAGAATTCCAAGCACTGGCTGATTCTTCAATATGATAGCCACTTAGTTTCTCCTGTACCATCTGTTCTAAGTCTGTAGTTTTTCTGTCATTAACAGCCATTGCAAAACTCATCATACATGTTTGTCTGTCAACCATTTTTAAGGTAGGGCTGTTGGTGTCTTTGAAAAATCAGCAGCTATTGTGCCTTCTTCTTGTACTGGCTGAATGTTCAATTGATTTTCCTTATAATACATTCTAATATTTTCCAAGAAACATATATAAATGTTTTGTTTCTAAGATTGGGTGAATGTTAATCTGAGCATTCCATTGCTGTAACAAATCATGCCCCCATAAATTTGTTGCTATGATAGCAACATATGGCTTTAATTTTTACCTCCTACTAGCAGTCCAACACATTAAACACATCTTCTTCTCTAACAGAGAATCATCTGACTTTGTCTCCTGAGTGCTGGGACTAAAGGTGTGTACCACCACTGCCTGGCCTCTATGGCTAACTAGTGTGGCTGTTAGGATAATGGTGTTTGCAATCACTGCCTGAACTCTATGGCTAGCGAATAATCTGAGATTTGCACTCTGATCTCCTGGCAAGCTTTATTTGTTTTATTATAAATACAACATTACCACACACATGTATTATCTATGTTTACTAGGATTATAAACACTGCGCTGCATCTGTGAAAATAATAGTGATGTATGTAATACCATAACTGGCACACATAATATAATTTGGCATTTAAACTGGACCTAAGAGCAGATGGGGAAGAAACTTTAATTTCTATCAAAATAACATATTTTTCACCCTAAAACTTCTGGCTTAATAATACATAATAGACAGGAATGAGGTAAATGTTAATGGAAAAGTTAGAAAATTATATTGTAAGCTATTATTTAATCTCATGATCATATTATGAGAATTTAAAAGGTAGCTTACACATAGTTAAATTATGTGATGTTTTTGAAAAGTTCAAAGTATACTGTCATTTCTTGCTTGTAGATTTTATTTATATATGCATAGAGTCTTAATAGAGATAATTTTACTAACATCTACATTCTTCTACAGTAGTATAAATAAATGAAGAGTAATAGTATATAGCAATATGTAAAATATGAAAAGCATAAAAACAGTGTTCCAGAAGGGCTAATTTTATTCTACCTGGTTGAGGTAGACATGAAAACAATAAATTAATCTATATTATAAACTTTCATTTACAAATACATATTTCTGTCTTCAGTTGTTTATTTTTCCAGTCCTGCATGTCTCTTAGTAGCATTCTCATCTTTATTGCTTTACATGCATTCAGAGACAATTCTTTCTGAGTGAAGATTGTATGTGTGTAGCAGAACTTAAGCTTATTATACACATGTTCTTGGGTTCATTTTCTAGCTTCCATAATATAATTAAAACTTTGTTTATTATGATATGTACAAATTTTATGGTATGATATTCATTATCCATAATACATTCACGTAAGTTTAAGACTCACAATTGTTCTTTGCTTTCTTTCATTTATGATCATTTTTATACATAATGCAAAGTGATATGAGCGCAGCAAGTTTTACTTTTATTACTTCTTGATTTTGTTTTGTTTTCAGTGCCTGTATCTAAGTATAGAACTTTATTCCAAGTTAATACAACCTCTCTATGCTTTTTACCTCCCTCCAGACTCCTACAAAACTTTTCATTTTATACATTGATTAAAGTTAATCCTCCTGAAACACCTGCAAAATGAAGTTGGAAATCCTTAACCTGGTGATCAAAACTCTTCTTTTGGCCATAATCAGTTTTCCACAATCATCTCCCATTACAATCTCTCAAAGTGTCTGCTGCCTATTTACTTGTCTCCTGTGGGACCACAAAATATATCATTGCTCAATATTGCCTTCTTTTTGCTATTTCACTTTTCCTCACTCTGTAAGCAAACCCAATATTGAAAGCCTTGAAAACATTGTCCACCTTCTGGCTAGTTTTATGATAAAAATTTAACAAACACATGTGAGTTAACAGTGATGTCAAAATGCAATTCAGTCAACTTAAGAAATTGATTTCATTTTTCTAATTGTTATGACATTTCACAAGGAATGCATGACTGAATCATTTGAATTGATATTTAAATAGTTATATTTAATAAGCAGTGTGTCTACATTACAATTTGGACAGTTTTTGAAATTTTAATAAATCCAGCTAAGAAAATAATGTTTTATAAGTAGCAAAGTTAAAATCAAAACGCTGCTTCAGTTTATGCAATTATTAGTCTTATCATGAAATGTTTTGGAAGTTTACTAAATAGAAGACTCAGTGAGTTAGTGAACTTGTCCACAATCAGAAGGAACGGATTTTTCAACTCCATTATCAACTTATTATTAAAAAATAAGTAATTATTGTCAGTGGATGTAATACCATTGAAGTAGAGTGAGCCATATCCCTAGAAATCATTGGTCAGCCAGTCTAGCTGAAATGGGTTAGTGAGAGATCTGGTCTTTAGGGGACACTGCAGAAATGAATAGAATACACCCAGGAAACAGAAGCACATACTTACATGTATGTCACACATAACTCAGATATAAAAATTTAAACATAGCCAAAGCAAAGTAGAATTTCAAAGTAAATAGAGATCATCCATATAATTGGTTTGTGAATAAAATCTATTCATTAAATTACTAAGTTTGGGCACTAAATTTCCCCATAACTTTGTTTGGGAAACTACATTTCAATTTACTAGTTTATCTTAAAATAGTTCTAAAAATTTTTCATAGTTACTGGTTATCATTACTAACTATAAGAATAACAAGAAAGAAGGATATTGTGGAAGAGAATATTTAGCTTGAGTTGGCGGATCCGGGCAGATTTAATATAGAAGCTACTGAAGGAACACAGTTCCCAATTTTGTCTTTTACATATGAATCAAACTGAGTGTTAATATACATTAACATAAAGTGAAGAATATTATAATTTTTGTGGAATGGTGCTTTTCTCCTTGAGATACTATACATAGTATTATTATTTTGCCACAAGTGACAAAATATTATTGGATAAAGCCACATAATGTTGGTGTCCTTGTTTGCTTTTCTTTCACTGTGATAAAACATTCACTTAAAACAACTTTTAGATGAAAGGACGTATTTCATCTTATAACATCCAGAATACAACCTTAATCCAGAGAAGACAAGGCAGGGATGTGGAGTCAGGAACTGACACAGAAACTATGGAGAAGCTCCTTAATAGCTTACTATTTATGGGTTGGTCAATCAACTTGTAAACTGTTTTGTATCCTTTATTTTAATTTTGGGATAAAAATTCATATGTTCAGTTTTTATTTGTTTATTCATGTTTTTTCAAGACAGTGTGTAGCCCTAGCTGTGCAGAACTTGTTCTATAGACAAGACTGGCCTTTAACTCAGAGATTAACCTGCCTTTTTCTCCAAGTACTGGTATTGAAGGAATGCACTACCACCGCTAGTTAGAATATAACATAAATACAGCATTTTTCTCTTCCCTTTCCTCCATGAAAGAACTTCCATCTACAATCCTATATTCTTCAAATCCATGTCCTCTTATTTCACTAATTGTTATTCCATGTATATATGCAGATAATATATATGTTCCTAAATATAATTTGTTCCTAAATATAATTTGGCAACTCAGGACACCCTTCCAAGGAGTAGTACCACCATCAGTGTTTTGGGAGCCACCTACTAAATTTATTAATGATCAAGAAAAAATCCTGGAGATGTGAAACAAAGCTATCTGATAGAGGAAATTATTCCATTGAGGATGCATCTTCCCAGAAATGGAAATTTGACAAAAAATGATTTCACATCACATTTGGAATATTGTACAGTTGTGTGAATTAATGCAATAGTGTTGTATTATCCATGGTTATATAAAGAAACAAACTTATAGAATGAATACATATGTACAAATATATTCATTATATATGCATATATGAATTGATTAGAACTGTTTATAGGCTATGGCTCAGTGAGGCCAATAATGGCTGTCACTCATTGAAAGGTCCAAGAATCCAGTAGTTGTATAATCAATAAGATTGGGTGTCTCAGTTGGTCTTAAGTATATGCCAGAATCTTTAAAAACAGTCTCTAATGCAAGTGAAGAAAAGGACTCAGTAGTGAGTGAGAGTGAGAACAAGTAGGCAAAAAGAGCAGGCTCACTTCTTTGGTGTCCACCATAGGTGACATCAAAAGGTGTGACCTAGATTAAGATAGATCTTCCCAACTCAGTGGTTCTTCTGGCTTCAAATGATTTAGTTAAGAAAAGAAATCACTCACAAATGTATCCAGCTGCTTGGGTTTCACATAATTTCTGATATAGCTATCACATATCTACCAGTTTCCAACTTAATGCAGAATCATTTTCCTTTAATCATATTTATTTTACAAATGAAAACAGTAACAAGTTAATAATTATGCCTAACAAAATAAAACTATCCCTTGGAAAATTGCAAAAGTATTATGTATTTAACTAGTTGATAATTATATAAACCATAACAAAATGATCCCTCATATAATTGCAAATGCATTATAAATTTCAAATGTGTGGCAATATTTTGAGATACATACTTTTAGTATTCCAAACTTAAATATGATAACCATTCATATTCTTTTAACTTATGTTACATCACACGACAAAGAAATTGAAGAAAAGTTCATTACCAAACTCTATTTAAGAGGCTACAATTACATTGGTACCCAAGCTATAAACAGACACAACTAAGAAAGAGAACTACAGACAAATATCCATCACAGACATTGATGCAAAAATACACAATAAAGTACTGGGAAATCAAATCCAAGAACCTAGCAGAAAAATCATCCACCATGATCAAGTAGGCTTCATCCCAGTGATGCAGGGATGGTTCAACATATGAAAATCCATCAATGAAATCCGCCATATAAACAAACTGAAAAAGAAAAACCACATGATCATCTCACTAGTTGCTCAAAAAGCCTTTGACAAAATCGAACACCCCTTCATGATAAAGGTCTTGGAGAGACCAGGAATAACAGGAACTTATCTGAACATAATAAAAACAGTATAAAGTAAACCAAGAGCCAACATCAAACTAAATAGAGAGAATCTCAATGTGATACCTCTAAAATCAGGAATGAGACAATGCTGTCCACTCTCTCCATATGTCTTCAATATTGTACTTGAAGATCTAGCTAGAGCAATAAGACAAAAAAAGGAGATCAAGGGGATACAAATTGGAAATGAAGAAGTAAAACTTTCACTGTATGCAGATGATATGATAGCTTACATGAGTGTCCCAAAAAAACTCTACCAGTGAGCTCCTATAGGTGATAAACACGTTCTGCAAAGTGGCAGGATACAAGATTAACAAAAAAAAAAAAAAAAAAAACAGTAGCCCTAATATGTACAGAGGGCTGAGAAAGAAATTAGAGAAACATCACCATTTACAATAGCCACAAACAATATAAAATGTCTCGGGGTAACACTAACCAAACAAGGGAAAGCCTGTATAGCAAGAACTTAGAGTCTTTAAGGAAACAAATTAAAGAACATACCAGAAAATGAAAGATCTCCCATGCTCTTGGATAGATAGATTCCAGATAGTAAAAATGGCAATCTTGCCAAAAGCAATCTACAGATTCAAAGCAAGCCCCATCAAAATACTGACACAATTCTTCACTGACCTGGAAAGAAAAATACCTCACTTTTTAATGGAGAAAGAAAAGACCCAAGATAGCCAAAACAACCCTGTTCAATAAAGGAACTTCTGGAGGCATCAACATCCCAGACTTCAAGCTCTATTATAGAGCTGTAGTTCTGAAAACAGCTTGGTATTGGAACAATAATAGACAGTAAGAACAATAGAATCGAATTGAAAACACTGATATTAACCCACATACTTAGGAACACCTGATTTTTGACAAAGAAGCTAAAGATATACAATAGAATAAAGAAAGCATCTTCAATAAATGGTGCTGTCATAACTGGATGTTGGTGTGTATAAGACTGCCAACAGATCCATGTATATTTCCATGCACAAAATTTAAGTCCAAACGGATGAAAAACTTCAACATAAATGCAGCCACACTGAACCTATTAGAAGAGATATTGGGAAGTACCCTTGAAAGAATTGGTACAGGAGACAACTTCCTGAACATTAAATTTGTAGCACAGACACTGAGATTGACAATAAATGGGACCTCCTGAAACTGAGAATCTCTTGTAAGGCAAAGGACATAGTCAACAAGACAAGACAACAGCCCACAGAATGGGAAAACATATTCACCAATCACATATACAAAAGAGGGCTGATCTCCAAAATTTACAAAGAACCCAAGAAGCTAGGTTCCAAAACACCAAAAATACTTATTAAAAGGTGGGGTACAGAACTAAATAGAGAATTGGCAATAGAGGAATCTAAAATGGCTGAAAGACACAAAAGAAAGTGCTCTACATCCTTAGCCATCAGGAAACTGCAAATCAAAAAAAAGTTTGAGATACCATCTTTCTCCTGTCAGATTGGCTAAAATCAAAAACACCAATGATAATTTATGCTGGAGAGAATGTGAAGAAAGTGGAACACCCCTCCACGCCTGTGGGAATGCAAACTTGTACAGCCACTTTGGAAATCAGTATGGCAGTTCTTCAGGAAAATAGGAATCAGTCTACCACAAGATCCAGAAACTCCACTCTTAGGCATATACCCAAAATATGCACATTCATACAACAAGGACATCTGTTCAACTATGTTCATAGCAGCATTATTTGTAATATACAGAATCTGGAAGCAACCTAGATGCCCCCAACTGAAGAATAGACAAGGAAAATGTGGTACATTTACACAATGGAGTACAACTCAGCAGAAAAACAACAATGGAATCTTGAAATTTGCAAGTAAATGGATGGAACTAGAAGAAACCATCCGGAGTAAGGTAACCCAGTCACAAAAAGACAAACAGGGTATACACTCACTCATACTCATGGACTTTCCACATATAGTAAAGGATTACTGGCCTACAATACACACCACTAGAGAAGTTAGGTAACGAGGAGGACTCTTAGAGAGACATATATGGTCCCCTGCCAAAGAGGAAAGGAACAAGATCTCCTGAGCAAATTGGGAGCATGGGGGAGGGGAGAAGGAGCTAAGAGAATGAGAAGGGGAGAAGAGTAGGGATGAGCAAGACATAAGGGAGCAGGAAGTTTGTGTAGGGGGAAGAATAGAGGAGAGCAAAAAAAGAGAAACCATCAGAGAGGGAGCCAGTATGTTGGGAGCCAAATCTCAGGGCTTGGCATGAGATCCTAGGCCATGCTTGGCAGGCCACATAGTTAACCTTTACATAGCAGCTACTTAGAACTTCAGCATAAGAAAAGAAACAACTTGACCCAGTCCTCCACCCACAGACTCAGTCACCTAGGCAACCCTCCCTGGACCTCTTACTCATGAACTCTTTACCTTGCCAAACATCCTCTTTGTGGCTTCCCAATATCCCACCAATACTAACACCTGGTGCACAAACAACCCATTCTGCCCCTTCCCATATCCTGACTATATAAGCTAGCCTGAGAAAAGTAAAGTTTGCCACTTGATCAGAATCCTGTCTTGTTGTTCTTTCTGCGTCTCTTGTCCTCATTCCCTATCCCTGACTCTCTTGCCCCAGACTGACGTCCTGCAAGTCGGGACATGAATATAGGTTTAAAGAGAAATCAAGCACTAGGGAAATCTCCAGTGATCTACAAGTATGACACCAACCTACCACCTCAGCAACAGTGGAGAGGCTACCTTAAATGACCTTTCATGATAATGAGATTGATGACTGACTTATATGCCATCCTAGAGCCTTCATCCAGAAGCTGATGGAAGTAGAAGCAGACAGCCTTAGGTAAAGACTGACCTGAACTGGAATTCAGTTGCAGAGAAGAGGAGTGATGAGCAAAGTGTCAAGACCTTGATGGGGAAACCCACAGAAACAGCTGACCTGAACAAGGGGGAGCTCTTGGGCCCCAGACTGATCACTGAGAAACCAGTATGGAACTGATCAAACCCCATTAATGTGAGTGTCAGTCTGGAGGCCTTGGGAATCTATGGGGCCTCTTGTAGTAGATTAGTACTTACCCCTAGCATAGGAATGGACTTTGGGAGCCCATTATACATAAAGCGATACTCCCTCAGGCTAGACACATGGGGGAGGGCCTAGGCCCTATTCCAAAGTATATGACAGACTCTGAAGATGCCCCATGAAAGATCTCACTCTCCGTGGGGAGCAGAATTGGTATGGGATAGGTAGCATGTTAGTGGGTGGTAGAAAAAGAGGGGAGGGTACTGGGGTTGGCATGTAAAAAATCTTGTTTCTAAATTAAATAAAAATGGAGAAAAAAGAATGAAGAAAATACAACTATCTGTACAAACACATTCTTAGCAATATATGACTGCAAAACTCATGTCATTTATAATTCTTATTCATGAAAACTAGCCTTAGCTGATATTTACAACTATCTTCCACTACTCACATTCAGTATTTCCACCATGCTCTGCAATTATCTCAGCAAGTCTTTTCATGGAGGAGTGAACCATTCCTTCATTCCTGATGTTTCTCTGTCCTTTTTCATCCTGACTGGATTAGTCTGATGTAATTCCCCATGGACTTATACATAGGACATGGTAGCACCAAGAGACACACTATAGGAACTTCTGATTTTCAGACATAATCTTATCTCCCTTGTATAGAAGCAGTCCAATTTTCCCTTGGTAATATGGATCAATCACCCCTCATCACATTGCTATTGCAGCCAGGAGGAAATCTGAGCTTCTAGTTTTATGTAATATTCCTGAGAGGACCACTCTGCCATCTGGAACCAAATTGATAGACCAACAGAAATTAAATTCATGAGAAAAGGGAGCAATCATTTTCCTAGTAGATCAGTAGGAGGGATATTGAGCGGAATTATTCCCTTTTCTACACCATGATTCCTGACCTTTAGATCCTGGATATTAGAGAAACAATACCATATATTTAACCATAATTCAACACATATATCACATTCTAAAGAACTCTGCCTCTGCCCTCTAGACTGCTGCCATGCAATTATAAATGTGGCTTCAAAAGGCTATTCTATTTTTCTATCAGACAAGGTGCTTCAGGAAATTTGGGAACATGGAGAATTATTTGATCACAGGACAATTGTTCCTCTTCTCTTACTGCAACATGATTTCATTAGTCAAAAGTAGTATAGTGTAGAATAACACAAAGGATAAGACATTGTGTAAGTCCAGGGATGATGGTTTTGGCAAATACATTATTTGGAGGAAAGGCAAATCTATTACCAGAATAAGTATCTACTATAGAAAGGTCAAAGCATTGTCCTTTCTGTTGATGAACATGTCAAGTGTAGGCAACTTGCCACCAGATTGCTGCATTATTACATGGGGTAAATGGTGGCATATGTTTGACTCAGTGTTGGACTATGCTGTTGCCACTCAGCAGCTTCTGTAGCCAGGTTAGCATTTGAAAGTGAAAATCCATGTTCTTCAGAATATGTATAATTCCAATCATGGCCACATTTTTCATGAGCTCATTGGGAAATGACAGGGGTGACTAAGGAAAAACACTTACTATCCACAGGATGGGTAATCCTGTCTACTTGATTATTGAACTCCTTTGTTGAAGATGCCATTTGATGAACATTTACTTGGGACACAAGTATATTCATATCTTTCTTTCCACATATATCTTCTTCGATGTCTTTCTCATTAAATTTTCAACCATGCTCTTTCCAACTCCCAAACCAATGAGCCAATCCATTGGATACAGCTCATAAATCACTGAACAATTGGACATCTAACCATTTCACCCATTTCCAAATAAATATATATGACCATGTGCAGTGCCCAAAGTTTTGCTCACTGTGATTATTTCCCTTAGTCTGTGTGTTTCATAGTTGCACTAAACAGGGGTTTTTAAATGGCAGTTGTTCACAACACAATGCCTATGCATAAAATGCAAGATTATCAATAAGCCAGGTCAAGATCTCCTCCTTAATCAATATGGCATATCTCATGAATGTATAGATGCATGCTTGTCACCAGAAGACATTGTAATGGGAGTAGAAATCATATGCATTTGGTAAACTTCTTCATGTGATTTGCATGTATTAGGCTAGATGCCAATCATGCATATACCTCTTCCATTTGATAATGGAATGTTTCTGTGCACATCCTATAATAGTACTTAGCATGTTATATAACATCCAGCTTATGATGGGCTTCTCAGGTAACATTAACTTGGTAGCCTATAGTCAAATATTCAGAATCTAAAAGGCCCAGTAGCAGGTAAAGTGCTGTCTCTCAAAGGGAAAATAATTGTCTGCATATGATGGTAGAGCCTTGATCTAAATTACAAAGGTCTCTTCTGCAATTCACCTAGAGACCTACCAACGTTTTCAAGTAGCATCTCTGTCTGCCACTGAAACTTCAAGCACCAAATATGACTGCTAGATAATATGTTCAAAGTGGTAGAGCAGCCTGACCAAAGCCTGGAACTGTTGATGACCCTTTTTTAGTTCCATGCTCCACTAAAACAGGTATATTTCATAGTTACTCTTACTCAGTATATGGTTTGAAGTAGCGAATAGAAGTGACGAATTTGCTATCTCCCAAATCCAAATAGTCCCCATAAATCTTATAAATTTTGGTGGTTGAAGGGGCTTCATGCAGTAAATTATCTTTCATATTACAAGAAATATCTCAGTATACCCCACCCTACTAAACTACTAAAAAATGCACTAAGGTAGATATTCCTTGAATTAGGTTGGATTTATTTCTCATCTTCTGAAGGACATATGATTTAGCAATGAACTGAGACTGGTTTCTCCCTCCTGTTCACTTAGACCAATCACCATAATGTTTTCAATATAGTGAAATAACATATTTTATGGAAGAGACAGATGGTTATGAATGCTTTAAACTAAGTCATAGCATGGGGGCATAGAGGTAATTCTTCCTAGATGTAAAACTGTAAAGGTATACTGTTTGCCTTGACAACTGAAAGTAAATTGTTTCTGATGGTACTGATGGACAGATACTGAGAAAAGGATATTTGCTAGATTAATAACTGCTCACCATGTACAAGGAAATATGTTAATATGTTCAAGTAAGAACATCAGATTTTGTACAACAGCTGCATTTGAAGTCATTACTTGATTAAGTTTTTGATAATCAACTGTTAAAATACATGATCTATTTGTTTTCTGTATTTGGTAGAATGGGAGAGTTAAGGGGAGATGTATTGGAAACCTCTACTCTTGCATCTTTCAATCCATAATGGTGGCATTATTTTCTGCAAATCCAGCAGGGATGCGATACTCATTTTAATTCACCATTTACCCTGGCTGAAGCAACTCTATCAGGTTTCATTTAGCCTTTCCTTCGATAATATCCCTCAATTCACAGGTCAGGAAACCATTGTAAGAATCTTCCAACTTCTAAGTATATCACAATTATACATCCTGGTAGTAAAGAATTTACCACAGGGTAAGTTCAGGGATAACCTGGATCCACTGTGAGACAGAATTCAGCTAAAACTCCATTAATTACTTGTCCTCCACTAGTCCATACTTTTACTAGAAGGCTAAAGTGTTTCTTGTGGTCTCCTGGAATCAGCATTAATTCATAATCAGTATTAAATAGACCCAACAAATTCTGATTGTTTCCTTCACCCAAGTGTAGGGGAAGGAATGGAGAAAGATTAACAGTAAACCACTTAGGCATTTTATCAACTCCTCCTTCACAGGAACCTGGTTGTACCTTCCTTCAAGGAGTTTTGGGTGTGCATACTAGCTTAAGTCTGAAAATTGGGTTACATACTAAGATTTCCTCTTGCCACAAACTAATGTATATTTCTTTTATTTGTTTGATAATTTTCCCACATATAGAAAAAAATTACACCAGGCTTCCTTTATATTTCACAACTGAAAATACCAAGATCAGCATATACTAAAGGTGCATGCAAGTAATGCCAACATAAAACTCACTTTGCCTGTACTTCCTGTAATGGGTTAGGCCATTGTGGACATTAGCTTTCTTATGCAGTGCACTATGATAACTACAGTCATTTTGTATTTGGTGATTCAGTGCTGCCTGTCTCCATTACTTGGGGACTTAGATGAGCCCAATGCATTTAATTGATCCACCTGAGCAGCAGCATCTCTAGCCTTAAAGTCTCACAAAAGAGAAAGGGAGAAAATAAAGTTCTTCGATATGCTGTTGCCACTTTCACCTTTATACTTCTTAAAGGATTAATTAAGGGCGTAACTTCTAAACATTCCTATTGTGTAGTATTAGGTTATAGACAGCATAACAACTCTAGCATTCTAATTTCACTGAGCCCTAAATTCTCTTCATCAGCACTAAGCCAAAAGACATTAAGCATCCCCTACTATTTTCTGCTAGACCATATTTTCATTAATGCTACAGCTAACTATTCACACATCTTTTAATGCTGTTATTAAGTGTGTCAGCTTTCATGTTTAATATGGTTTAACTTGGCATCTCCACTGAATGGCCTGATATTGAAAAATAAAAATAAAAAAACAGCCTGAACCAGTTTTATGTTCCTTCAGACATTATGTCATATCCTTAAAATCCATTCCCAAACACATTTCCCAGACTGCTGATTGAATGGATTAGTAAACGCATTAAGCTCTTGAAAACTATAGTGCACCTCCTCATGGACTACACTTTGTATTTCCACTCTAGGAACATACTCAGATTTAAGTCTGGTTACAATTCTAGAGGAACTATTGGTAGGCCATGAGGCACAATAGCATAGTATTTCCTGGCACTTTCTTCAGAGAAAGTAACTGCTGGTTTAGAAGATAAATTTCCTCACTCAAAGGCAGAAAGAATAATATTTTGGGGCGTGGGAGTATGGATAGGTCTTAAGCTGAATGTGTAGAGACTACATCCTCAGGTGAGATTAACCCTTGAGAATAGGATTGTTCAAAGTTCTCAGCTTCCATAGGGTTATGTTACACATCCCAGTCTCAAGTAACAGGATCCCATTCTTTACCAATTAATGCCCGAACTTAAACTGCTATCATTCCCAGGGGCTAGGACATTAATTTTTTGTAATATAGCTAACCCTATAATGAGGGCTTCACTTTTATTTTACATAAAATGAGCTCTGTGGCAGAAAAGTTTAGATTATTTCTGAGCATCTGAAGTTGGTCAATTTTAGCACTCAGTTCACTGTTGTATCTCATCATATTCTGAGATGCTAGAAATTGGTTACCTTCATCAAAGAGCTCATTCATTTACTTTGTCAATTTATCCAGGGATGCTGGGAGAAAAAATTTAGGATCATCACTTTCCTAACTATTCTAGAAATTGTCAAAATTTTATATTCAGAGTCACTAAATACCCCTTACAATTGGTGAATCAGGTTAATCAAATGCATTTGTCTTTTTAAGTTTGAAAAGGCAACATGACCCGTCAAGAACACACACACACACACACATACACACACACACACACACACACACACACACACACACACAGAGAGAGAGAGAGAAACACACAGAAACACACATGAATACAGTAGTTGTTCAGTTTGTGAGACTGGATTTCTAAGTTGGTCTTCAGTACTATATCCTGAAATCTTAAAAAAATCTTGCTCTAATTACATTGAAGAAATGGACTTAACAGTGAGAATGAGAGCAAGCAGGAAGACAGCGAGTTTTCTTTTCCAGGTCTTTTATATAGTCTGCCAATAGAAAGTGTGGCCCAGATTAAAGGTGGATCTTACCATCTCAGTGGGTCCAGATTAAAAGTGGATCTTCCAACTTCAAAAAAATATGTTTTGAAAAAACCCTCATAGATGTAGCCAGCTGCTTAGGTTTTAGTTAATTATAAATGTAGTCAAGTAGTGATTACAAGGGTCATAGAAATAGATAATCTTTTCTTCATTTCATGTTCCTAGAAGTTGTCTCAAATCTCTTAAGGGTCATTTATTAAGCCATTCACTACTTTTCCCCTTCATCCTGCTAAGGAACAGCCTTTCACCTATGATATTTTAGTAAAGCAAGTTCCTACACTGGTACCAGTGCTATTAGAAATTGATAGCTGCTAGTAGAGGTAGTTTTCTTTGAGGGTACAATTGCTGGTATGTAAATATACAGTAGTTGTATATAACTACTGTATACCCAAGAATATAGTGTTGGTACTAATTGTGTTATATGGAATTCAAAATAAATGAAGACACAAAGTGTGTGTGTGTGTGTGTGTGTGTGTGTGTGTGTGTGTGTGTGTGTGTGTAATAGTGAATCTCAGACAAGTGGGGGAAATGAAGATAATCAAAATACAAGATACACAATTCTCGAAATGTTAATAAAATATATAAAATTAATGTCTCACAGTTATGGAGCTAGGCAGTATTTCTATTAAGTTTAAACATTTCTAATCTACACAAATACAACTGTTAAACACATATGATTGGAATTTTTACAAAATGAAGTACCTAACTTTCTTAAGGTCATAAAGCTGTATCTATCATAGCAACTTTAAAAACAGGAGGCAAATGAGTATACATGTATATTTACTGGACACTGGATGATGAGATATATAGATCACATATTCTTGGCCATCTTAGGCTAGAAAAATGTGTCAATTCCAGTATGTGCTTCCTAGAAAGATTCTTTCTCCAAAAAAGAAAGAAAAAGAAACTTTTGGTGTATAGATTTTACTATTAATAAGGAGATACCATCCCAGAGCAAAGTCCTTGATCCTCTAGCTAGTACAAACATGAAGAACAACAAGTCGAAAAGACCAGGAGGCCTAAACCCTAAACAAGTACTTCAGGCAACTGAGTAAAACAGGGAATGAGAGACAATACCATCCCATTTGAATAACATGTTGATGAATGAATAAGTAATAAAAGAGGCCATGCATTGGAAGGAAAGTGGGGAGGGCTATATGGAATTGCTTAGAGGTAAGAAAGGGAAGAGATAATAGTTGAAATTCAAATAAAATATCAAAAAAAGAAAAGAAAAGTATGTTCTCTAAATTCTCCAATATTTACAGAAATTCTAAGAAACCAACATTCTTATATGGGTGACAACTTTTTCCTTCATAACAGAACTCACTGACAAAAGATAAAATGAAAGTATCTTGAAATATGTTCTTCCGATTTTAGTACTAAGGAAAGCCTGATAAACTTACCAGAGTCCATTATGTCCTTACAGCAGAAGATGAATTATTTTTTCTTCAAACTGTTGTTCTTTAAATATCCTGATCTGTGATATTCAGGTTTCCCACTTCAAAATAACATTTTAATGTCATACTGCCTGTGTATTTTTCGTTGATATACATACTACAAAGTGTGCACACAGTTGTTCTAATAATACTCTAAAATATAAAACATAACTATTGTATATATTCAATATTTAAGTGCAAAGTCATTGTGATTATTTGAATAAGAATGGCCGATATTGATTCACATGTTTGAATACTTGGTTCCCCATTATTTGAACTGTTTGGGAATGATTAGGATGTGTGTACTAGCTGAAGGAAATGTGCCACTGGGGACATCATTTGAGGCTTTTAAAGTTCTGTGATGTATGCTTGAGGTGAGTGTTGAGCCTGCTCAGGACCAACTTATCCCATCCACTCCTTGGAACTTCTTGGGTCGGCTACTTGAGGAGAGGACCAGCACCAGCATGCCATACCATCCTGAGTCTGCCCTCATTGCAGTCATGGCCCACCTACACCCTCTGCTTAAGAACTCTAAGAGAGCTCAGACCATCCAGAGTTACTGATATTGAAGTCCTGAAACACCTATTCCCACTTGGAGATGAAAGGAGAGAATACCTCAGGTGTACCCACTGGAAGAAGGGATGGGAAGACAAAAGTATAAGAACACATTCAACAATAGAAAGACCACTATGACACCACCGGAACCTAGGGACTCTATACTAGGAAGACATGAACAGCCCAAAGAAGGTGAAGCAGAAGAGACGGACCTTAAAAACAACTTTCTGAAGAAGGCAGAACCCTCAAAGAGGAAATGAGAAAAATCCCTTCATGAAATTAATGAAAAGCCACACTAAAAAAAAAAAAAGCCAAGTTAAAAACAACCAAACAAGTGAAGAAAACAATTCAAACAATACAAGGCTTGAAATCTGAAATAGAAACAATAAAGAAAACACAGAATGAGGGAAGGCTGGAAAGAGAAAATCTGGGTAAATGATCAAATGATTGGGAATTACAGATCTAGGTATAACCAATAGAATACAAGAGATGGAAGAGATAATCTCAGGTGTTGAAGTCTCTTTAGAGAAAATAGAGTCATCAACAAAAGAAGATCTTAAGTCCAACAAATCCCTAAACAAAAAATTTCCAGAAAATATGGGACACCATCAAAAGGCCAAACCAAAGAATAATAGGTATAGAAGTGTGGTGTCTGCACCAGGACTAAGTCCAAGTATTGGGCGACAGCCTGGAGATTTGGATGAATGACTAGAAGTACGGGATGTCTATTAGAATGTATATCTCAGTAGAGAGGGAGCAGCCTGATATACAGAATTACAAAAAATCCAGGTGTAAGGATTTACAACAGGATGTTGATGCTACTGAGGCAAGGCCTGGAAAACAGGATGTACCTGTGGTTATGCTGGACAAAAACTCCCAGAGACCCTGTGGGGACTGGGTCCCAACATAGAAGGTGAGAAATACAGCTCAAGAGTACAGAAAACATTCAATAAAATCATAGAAGAAAACTTTACCAACCTAATGAAGGAGATGCCTATGAAATACAAAAAGCTTACGAAACACCAAATAGACTGGAAAACAAACAAACAAAAAATCCCCTTGACACATAATAATCAAAATGCCAATCTTACAGAATAAAGAAAAATATTAAGAACAACAAAGGAAAAAGGTCAAGTAACATATACAGGGAGACCTATCATAATTACATGACACTTCTCAATGGAAACTCTGAAAGCCAGAAGGTTTTGGGTAGATGTTCTACAAACACTAAGGGACCATGAATACAGAACCAGACTACTATACCCAGGAATGATTTCAATTACTACAGATGGAAAAAATATATTCCATTACAAAACCAGATTTAATCAATACATGTCCACCAATCCATCCCTACACAAAGTTCTGGAAGGAAAACTGCAACCCAAGGAAGTTAACTACACTCACAAAAACATAGGCAATAGATAATTCCACTATACCAAAAGCCAAAAGAAAACAGGGTAGAGTGGGGGGAATCCACACACAATGCCACCACCACCAACAAACCCCAAACAAACAAGAATTAACAATCAATGGTTATTAATATCCCTCAATAACAATAGTCTTAACTCACTTATAAAAAGAGACAGGCTAACAGAATTGACACAAAGACAAAATCCATTTTTCTGCTGAATACAAGAAATGCACCTCAAATTCACAGACAGAGGTTACCTCCGAGTTAAAGGTTGGGAAAAAATTTCCCATCAAAAGGACCCAAGGAACAAGCTTCTCTAGCAATCCTAATATCTAAAAATTAGACTTCAAACTAAAATCAATCAAAAGAGATGAAGAAGAGCATTTCATATTCATCAAAGGGAAAGTCCATCAAGATGAAGTCTCAAACCTGAACATCTATGCCCCATATATACAGGCACCCACATCCATAAAAGAAACATTAATAAAGCTCAAATTACATATAAAACCTCACAGCAACTTAGAGTGGGAGACTTCAACACCCCACAATCACTACTACAGGGGACCACCAGACAGAAATTTAACAAAATGCAAACAAACTAACAGAAGATTTGACCCAATGGAGTTTAACAGACATCTATAGAACATTCCCTCAAAACACAAAATAATATACCACATGAAACCTTCTCTAAAACCTACCACATACACAGCAACTTAGCAAACTTCAAGAGATACAAAAAAATCGGTTTAACCCCCTGTAGCTTATAAGACCACAGTGTTTTAAAGATAGAATTCAACAAAATAAATTGCAGAATCTCTACAAACTCATGGAAATTGAGTAATGCAGAATTGAATTATTCCTGGGTGAAGGAAGAAATAAAAGTAGAAATTAAAGACTTCCTAGAATTCAATGAAAATGAAGACACAACATACCCAAAATTTTGATAAACTTTGAAAGCAGTGCTAAGAGAAAGTTCATAGCACTAAGTGTCCCAAAAAAGAAACTGGAGAATAGTCAAACTAAAGAATTAATGGCACAAGTGAAAGCTCTAGAACACAAAGAAGCAAACTCACCCCTGAGGAGTAGACACTGGAAATCATCAAATTGATGACTGAAATCAATGAAGTAGAAACAAAGAAAACAAGACAAGGAACCAATGAAACAAAGAGTTTTTTCTTTGAGAAAATCAGCAAGATAGACAAATCTTTATCCAAATGTACCAAAAGACAGATAGTCAAAGTAAATTACAAAATCAGAAATGAAAAGGGGAACATAACAATGGACATTGAGGAAATCCAGAGAATCTTCAGGTCATACTTTGAAAACATGTACACCACAAAATACAAAAATTTAAAGGCAATGGAAAATTTTCTGGATAGATATCAATTACCAAAGCTAAATCATGAACAGATGAGCAATATAAATAGACCTATAATCCCTAATGAAATAGAAGCAGTCATCCAAAGTCTGCCAACCACAAAAGCCCAGGGCCAGATGGTTTCATGGCAGAACTTTACTGAAATTCAAAAAAGAGATAATACCAATACTCCTTAAATTGTTCCAAAAATAGAAGCAGAAGGCTCATTGCCAAACAAATTTTATGAGGCTACAATTACCTTGGTACCCAAACAACACAAAGACCAAAGTAAGATAGGGAACTGCAAACAATCTTCCTCATGATTATTGATGTAAAATACTCAATAAAATACTGGCAAATACAATCCAAGAACACATCAAGAAAGTCATCCAACATGATCAAGTAGGGATGCAGGGAAGGTTCAACATAAGGAAATCCATCAATGTAATCCACCATATAAGCAAACTGAAAAAGAAAAAAACTCTGGATCATCTCATTAGATGCTGAAACATCCTTTGACAAAATCTAACATCCCTTCATGATAAAGGTCTTGGAGAGATCGGGGTAACAGGAACATACCTAAACATAATAAAAGCGATATACAGCAAACCAACTGCCAACATCAAAATAAATAGAAAATCAAAGCAATTTCACTAAAATTGTGAATAAGACAAGGCTGTCCGCTCTCTCCATATCTCTTCATTATTGTACTTGAAGTTCTAGCTAGAGTGATAAGACAACAAAAGGAGATAAAGTGGATACAAATTTGAAAGGAAGAAGTAGAAGTTTCATTATTTGCAGATGATATAATAGTTTGCATATATAACCCAAAATATTTGACCAGGGTACTCCTAAATCTAATAAAGACCTTCACCAAAGTGGTAGGTATAATATTAACTCAAAATATCATTAGTCCTAATATATTAAGATGATAAATGCCTGAAGAAGGAAAGCAGAGAAACATCACCCTTTACAATAGCCACAAACAACATAAAATATCTTGAGATAAGTCTAACCATTCAGGTGAAATTCCTGCATGACAAGAACTTTGAGTCATTAAAGAATAAATTAAAGATGATGCCAGAAAATGGACAGATCTCCCATGATCTTTGATAGGTAGGATCAACATAGTAAAAATGACAATCTTGACAAATGTAATCTACAGATTCAATGCAATCCCCATCAAAATACTAGCACAATCTGTAACAGACCTTGAAAGAATAATAACCACCTTTAAAATGGAAAAACAGAAGACCAAGTTTAACCAAAACAACCTTGTACAATAAAGGGACTTTAAGAGGTAATCACCATCCCTGATTTCAAGCTCTATTATAGAGTCCTGCAAACAGCTTGGTATTGGCACCAAATTAGTCAGGTAGACCAATGGAATCAAAATGAAGATCCAGATATTAACCCACACACCCAAGAACACCTGATTTTTTACAAAGAAATCATCTTCAACAAATGGTGCTGTCGTAACTGTATGCTAACCTGTAGAAGACAGCAGATAGATTCATATCTATCACCAAGTACAAATGGATCAAAGACCTCAACATAAATCCAGTGACATTGGACCTCTTAGAAGAGAAAGTGACCATAATCTTGAATGAATTCATATAGGAGATCACTATATGAAACCCAGTATCAGCTCAGTAGCACAGACACTGGGATTGAAAATATATGGGACCTTCCGTAAATGAGAAGCTTCTGTAAGGCAAAGGAGAGAGTCAACAAGAAAAAATGGTAATCCACACAATGGGAAAAGACCTTCACCAACACAACATCTGACAGAAAAATGATTTCCAAAACATAGAATGAACTCAAGAAACTAGTTATGAAAACACCAAACAACCCAATTAAAAAGTGGTGTATAGAACTGAATAGAGAATTCTCAATAGAGAAATCTCAAATGGCTGAAACACACTGAAGAAAGTGCTCAACATGCTTGGCCATCAGGGAAATGCAAATCAACGCAACTCTGAGATATCATCTCACACCGGCCAGAATGTTTAAAATAAAAAACTCCAATGACAGTCTATGCTGTAGAGGATGTGGAGAAAGGGGAACACTCCTCCATTGCTGATGGGAGTTCAAAATTTTGCTGCCATTTTGGAAATTAGTATGGCAGTTTCTGAGGAAATTGGGAATCAGTCTACCTCAAGATCCAGCAATAACATTCTTTGGCATATACCAAATGAATGCACATTCATACAAAAGGACCTATGTTCAACTATGTTTATAGCAGCATTGTTTGTAATACCCAAAACCTGGTATGAGGATGAGAGGCAACCTAGATGCCATTCAACTGAAGAATGGATGGGGAAATTGTAGTACATTTATACAATGGAGTACTACTAAGCTGAAAATAATAAAAAAAAAATCTTACATTTTTTTTCAGGTAAATTTGAAGAAAGTATCCTGAGTGAGGTAACCCAGTCACAGAAAGACAAGCATGTCATACACTCATACATATATGGATATTAGACATAGACCAAAGGACTACAAGTCTACAACCCACACCACTAGAGAAACTAGAAAACAAGGAGGACACTAAGAGAGAAATACATGTCCCTCAAAGAAGAGGAAAGGTACAAGAACTCCTGAGCAAACTGAGAGAGGGGAGGGTGATTAGAAAAAGAGAATGGGAGAAGAGGGGTGGGAGGAGAAAAAGAGGGATCAGGAAGTCCAAGTCAGGGGTGGAATGGAGGAAAGCAAGAAAAATAGATGGAGTCAGTATATGTTTAAAGAAAAATCTGGCACCAGGGAAATGTCCAGAGATCCACAGAGATGACCCCAAATAAGAATCTAATGGAGAGCCTGCCTTTGATGCCCTTCCCCTATAATGAGATTGATGACTATCTTAATTATCTTCCTAGAGCCTTCATCCAGTAGCTGATGAAAACAAAAGCAGGCACCCACAGCTAAGCACTGAGCAATACATTTGGAATGCAGTTTCAGAGAGGGAGGAGGGAGGAACTAAATAGTCAAGACCTTGCTGAAGAGAACTACAGAAACAGCTGACCTGACCTGGTGAGAACACAGGGACCCCAGTTGTAAAGCTGGGGAACCAGCACTGGACCACACTAAGTGCACTGAATGTGGGTGCCAGTTAGGAGTCCTGGGCAGTCTATAGGACCTCTAACAGTGGAAGCAGTATTTATTCCTAGTGCACAAATGGATTGTGGAAGCCTGTTCCCTATGGAGGGATATTATTTCAGCCCAGATATGCAGATGATGACCTAGGCCCTCCACCAAATTATGTGATAGACTTCAAGGATTCCCCCATGGAAGGCCTCACTATCCTTGGGGAGTCGGTGAGGAGTGGGTTGTGAGGGGCTGATGGGAGGAATGGGAGATTGGGAGGCAGAGGGAATGGGGTTTTGATATGTAAAATAAGATAGTTTCTAGAATATATATATATATATATATATATATATATATATCATGTGATGTACTAGTATACTGTTACAGGTTTTGAGATGGGAGCTCTCAGATATTCCGTCTATGTTTCTCTCTTTGCCATTATGGACTCTAAAATTCTGGAAACCCAAGCCCAATGAAAGACTTCCTTTCATAAAGTGCCTTGGTCAGGGTGTTTCATCACAGTAATAGAAAAGTAATTAATAGAGCAATACTCTTTTGAATCATGTTAATACTTATTTTTATCATGAAATATTAGTACAATGCATGGTATGTAAGACATAATAGTATGGAGCAAAGCAACTTCTGCATAATCATGCTGCTATTCAAAACTCCAT
The DNA here is from genome assembly GCF_003668045.3 of Cricetulus griseus. Lineage (NCBI taxonomy): Eukaryota > Metazoa > Chordata > Mammalia > Rodentia > Cricetidae > Cricetulus > Cricetulus griseus. Next base: position 86,007,900 of record NC_048604.1, read on the forward strand.
AATTAATACTGAATAAAAATCAATAACACTACAGATTTTCCATCTGTTTATGATAATTCATCTATAATTTCAATTCTTTATTGACTTGATTGCTTTATTCTAGATTTCAGTTTCTTCTTCTGTCATTTTGTGTATTCTTCCCTCTTTATATATTTATTGTTTTCTTATAGTATATTTCGATTATTGCTGACCCTGCTCAAACTCTCCCAGATCCTCTCCACCTCCCCTCTTACCAAAATTTACATCTCTTTTTGCTCTCTCATAAAAAGTAACCTGGCATATAAAAATAATTCAATAAGATGAAACAAAAGCAAATAAGCCTGAATAGAGCAAAACAAACACATGGACAGAAAAAACAAAGAGCCAAATAAAAATCACAAGAAACAATTATTGAATCAGAGACAGACAAAATAGCATACAGAGAAATAGCCTAAAATCATAAAATAGGAAAGCTTAATCAAAACTGGAGTGAAGGGAAAAAAGGCAAAAAAATATGTGCTGATAACTCATATAAAGAAAAATAGTTGAATGAATGAATGAATAAATGAATAAATGAATAAATACCTCCCCAAATGATATTAAGTTTTTTCTTGATGGCCAGCTGCTGTTGAGCATGGAGATCTACTTTAAGAGTGGTTTGTATACCCAGTGAGAATGTTGTGGAATATTATTTTCACTAGGAAAAGGTGTGCTACACATATTTATGCTGCACAGTGTTACTTTAACTGTGTAAATTTGTGTTACATTGATATATGCTACACATGTTTAGCTATGTAAGGATGTGAGTTTGATTAAGGGTAGATGTTTTGCATTTGTTTACACTGCAGAATGTTTCTTTAACTGTGGAAAGTTGTGTTACATTGGTTACGTTTGTATTTTTAACATGTAATAATGTGAGTTAAATTATGTAAAGATGTATTGCATTTGATTCACATTTGCCTTCCCAAGGCATCTGAGGACTTAATAAAGATCTGAACAAACAATACCTTGGCAAAGAAAACATAAGTGGGTCTGGCAGGAATAGAGATTTGTTACGATAAATCTTTCTGCCATAAGCCGCTGAGCCCCACCGCCACATGTATGCTTTATGCCAGCTGCCTGCCCGAGTTAGGCCCAAATGAATACACAGAGAGACTTGTATTAGTTACAATGCTGCTTGGCCAATGACTAGGATTCTCATCTGTTAGCTCAGTCTCAATTATCATACATCTATATATTTTATAAGACTTATCTTATTGGACGCCTTATTGGCGTCCCTCCTAGCTGGTGGATCACATCGTGCCTCTGGAGCAGGAGCCGAGGGGAAAAGAGAGGGCCCTTCCTGTTTCTCTTTTGCTTAAATATGAGTCTCCTTGCTATGTCACTTCCTGCCTGGATCACCACTTCTCTGCTACATTTCCCAGAATCCTCTTTGACTCCTAGTTTTATCTAACTTGCTGTCATATTGGCCAAACAGTATTTTATTTAATAATCAATAAGATAAACATACACAGTAGTACATTCCCCATCATCTCCTCTTTTCTGTCTAAATAAAAAGAAGGGTAACTTATCTTTTATAATAACTGAAGAAAACTATAACCATAACTATCTGTCTTTAACTCTATCAAAGACCACAGAAGGATAATATATAAACTCTAGAACTGACAGAGACATCTTGCTACCTGGACAGTCACCCAAAGTTCCTCTTTAACGTTGGGGCATCCATCTTCAGCCTATAGGCCACAGAGTGTCTGGCACACTTCTTCATTTTAACAGAAACCCTTTAGTACTGTCTTGTCATTTTCTTGTGGGCCCTGCATGTACAGTTTATACAGCAACAAACAGTCCAGGCAAGAGCAGTTTCTTGCCCAAATGGCTAATCTTGCCATGTTGAAAGCAAACTCCATAACGAGTTTCTTCGATGCCCATCCTCCTTTCTGACGTAATTGGTGTGCCAGGAGCAGTTGTGTCTTACTGCCAAGAAAAACCCTAAACCATTTAAATGCCATATTTCTATAGGTCTTTGAAAGGTTTGAAGAATACCTAACCATCTCAAATACATCTCTATATCTAGAAAAGCTAACTAACCTAATTATAAGTTCTGACTATTATAGGTAAAAAATCTGTATAATCACAATACCTAAACAAGAGGAGACATACATATCACAAAATTGACCTTAAAGTTGTATCAATAAATGAAATCTATACCAATGCAAAGGATTCATTCCTATATCCTATTCCCCTTTTCTTTCTTTAAAAGGAGATTGACTCTGCTCATTATCATTTATAACTAACCCCATTTAAATGAAAACAAACATTTATAAACCATATTTGGGAATATGGGTGTCGTTCTTTCTAAACTGCTTCCTGCTGATTGGGGACGATGTTTATAGCATTAGGATCATGATAAAATACAGAAACCTGACCAAGTCCTTGTTTTTGTAGTCTGTAAGTCTGTATTATCTCAGCTTCAGGGGGTCTTGCTTGATCAAACCATATTAGTTTGGAAGGAATCCATACCTTTTTATTTTCTGTGGAAACACAAACAGAAATTCTTTTTCCAAGTAGCCTGTCCTTAGACTTAAATTTTGAAGTCAAAGTATTTTTAAAATGTATAGGTTGGATTAATTTAGCAGCATTTATAATCAAATGTATTTTAGCAGCAGTAAGTCTTTCCTCAGCAATCAAACAATTTAAAGACAACAATATGGCATATAGTATCGAGATTCTCTGTGTATTTTCCATCTTTATGTGTTTTTTTTTTTTTACTTTTTCTCTCACAAGCCCACATATATTTTTAAATGTAGTGTAAACCTTTAGAAGTTTTTATTTATCTGGATCTGTCTTTATCATCTCAGAAGTTCCGAGTACAATGTCCAAGAGCTCCGGGGCGGCACAAGCATATGGAAGCTGCTCCAATGCCTCTCAGCGGCCCGACACGGCAGGCTGTGGCGGGCGGCAGGTTTACCTCTTTCTCTGGAAACCTTGGGGCATGGAGTCATCCCACCACTGCCACCATTCTGTTACGATAAATCTTTCTGCCATAAGCCCTGAGCCCCACTGCCACGTGTATGCTTTATGCTAGCTGCCTGCCCGAGTTAGGCCCAAATGAATACACAGAGAGACTTGTATTAGTTACAATGCTGCTTGGCCAATGACTAGGATTCTCATCTGTTAGCTCAGTCTCAATTATCATACATCTATATATTTTATAAGACTTATCTTATTGGACACCTTATTGGCGTCCCTCCTAGCTGGTGGATCACATCGTGCCTCTGGAGCAGAAGCCGAGGGGAAAAGAGAGGGCCCTTCCTGTTTCTCTTTTGCTTAAATATGAGTCTCCTTGCTATGTCACTTCCTGCCTGGATCAGCAATTCTCTACTACATTTCCCAGAATCCTCTTTGACTCCTAGTTTCATCTAACTTGCTGTCTCATTGGCCAAACAGTATTTTATTTAATAATCAATAAGATAAATATACACAGTCGTACATTCCCCATCAGAGATTAAGTAAGAGAAATCTAGGATCAAAAAGATTGAGAGAAGTGGGGAGCGAAGGAGTGAGATGCTTAGGGCCAGAAAAGAGGGAGACACCAGCCAGCCATAGATGAGAAGCACCGAAAGTAAGATATACAGAAAGACAGAAAGAAAAAAAAGGTATAAAGCCCCAAGGCAAAAGTTAGATAAAGAGAAACATGTTTATTTATGTTAAAAGAGGTAGCCATAAATGAGACAAAGTGAGGCCAAGAATTCATAACTAATAAGATGTCTATGTGTCGTAATTTGGCAGCGAGCTGGTGGCTCAAAAGAAAAGGCCTGGTACACTGACTGTATAACTTTCCTTTACCAGCAGTTATCAACGAGAGATAACTTCCAGGTTAGGGATGGGAGACTGTGCCACTCCCACACTCAGAACTGGAACACAGTCAGACCCAGTCCTGTAAATATTTTAGATTTTCAAAGACATTTTTATCCACTTTCTGAATTCTCTGATTACATCTGTACCCATTTTAATTATTTTTTACTTAAATTAAAAACAATCTTATTTTACATATCAATCAAAGTTCCCTCTCCCTCCTACCCTCCCATCCCCACCTCTACCTCCCTATCTCACCCTCCATCCCTTCCTCAGGGAGGGTGAGACCTCTCATGGGGGATCATCAAAGCCTTTTACATCATATGGGGCAGGAATTAACCACCTCCCATATCTAGGCTGAGAGTATCCCTCTATAGGATACGGGTTCCCAAAGCCCATTTATGCACTAGGGATGAATACTGGTTCCACCACTAGAGGCAGGGCACACAGACTGCTTAAGCCCCCACACTAACACCCACATTCAGGGGGCCTGGTTGAGTCTTATGCTGTTTCCCCAGCTGTCGTACTGGGGTGTGTTAGCTCCCACTTGCTCAGGTCAGCTGTTGCTTTCTGATTCCCCATCATGGTCTTTACTACTTTGCTCATCACTCCTCCCTCTGTACAACTGAATTCCAGGAGTTCTGCTCAGTGCTTAGCTGTGAATCTGTGCTTCTGCTTCAATCAGCTTCTGGATGAAGGCCCTATGATGGCATTTATGGTAGTCATCAAACTCATTATAGGGGAAGGGCATTAAATGTAGCCTCTCCACTATTGCTTAGATTCTTTGTTGGGGGTCATCCTTGTGCCAGAATTCTTGGTAAGCCCACAAAAGCTCCCTCTCTTAAGATATCTCTTTCTCTGCTCTCCTTCTCTATTCTTCCCTCCAACTATGGCCTTCCTGATCCCTCATGTGCTCCTCTCCCCTCCCATCCTGTGTGCCACTTTCTTCTTCCCCCATGCTCCCAATTTACTCAGGAGATCTTGTCCCTTTCTCCTACTGGAGGGTTCAAGTATGTCTCTTACTTACGGTTCTCCTTGCTTCCTAGCTTCTCTGGGTTGTGGATTGGGCTGGTTATCCTTTACTCTATGTTTAATATCCACTCATGAGTAAGTGTGTACCATGTTTTTCTTTCTGTGTCTAGGTTACCACACTCAGGTTGGTTTCTTCTAGTTGTTTCCATTTGCCTTCGAATTTCAAGATTTCATTGTTTTTCTGCTGAGTAAATTGTGTAAATGTACCAAAATTTGTTTATCCATTCTTTGGTGGGGGGAATCTAGATTATTTCCTTGTTTTAGCTATCATGAATAATACTGATATTAGCATAATTGAACAAATGCCCTTGTGGTATGAATGTACTTGTACTCATTTTTTAATTGAGTGACTTGTTTCCTTGATGTCTGCTTCTTTGATTTCTTTATATATTTTAGATACTAGCCCTCTGATAGATGTGAAATCAGTAAAACATTGTCCCATTTTGTAGTTTGCTGCTTTGTAGGGGTGATGGTATCTTTTGCCTTGCATGAGCTTTTCAGTTTTATGAGATCTTGTTTATTTTCTCGCTTCCCATGCTATTGTTTTTCAGTTCAGAAATTGCTTCCCTGTGTCAATGTGTTAAAGGCTCTCTCCTACTTTCTACTCTGTCAGATGCAATGTATGTGCCCATATGTTAAGATCTTGGATCCATGTCAACTTCATTTTTTGAAGGCTGATAAACATGTGTCTATTTGTCTTCTTCAACATGCACCCATCCAGATTCCTCAGAAGTATTTGTCAAAAATGATGCCTTTTTCTCCAGTGTGTTATCAATAACAACAGCTGCCCTTAAGTGTGTGCGTCCATGAGTCAGTTTTCTATTAGAGGGCATTGTTCAACATATCTATTTTATGACAAAGTTTTTTAATTACTACAGATATCTAGAACAATTTGGCAACAGGGATGGCAATATCCCCAGTAGTTATTTTACTTTTATTATTTTTATTGGTTTTTCTAGACAGGGTTTCTCTGTACTGCTTTGGAGCCTGCCCTAGAACTAGATATTTAGACAAGGCTGGCTTCGAACCCTCAGATATCTGCCTACCTCTGGCTCCCAAGTGTTGGGATTGAAGGTGTATGGCACCAATGCCCACTCACTTATTTTATTATTCGCATGGCTTATTTATGTTCTTATGTGTGGTGTTTTGGGATATGAAGATGAAAACTGTGTTTGAACCTTTCAAGTTCCATTAAGAATGTCAAGAATTGAGCTCAGCCAAACACTGCCAGCCAGTACCATAGTCCCTTTCTCTGCCCATGGGATGAGAGAAGATGGACCTTTTTCAAGCCTGCCTTCTGTATCCTGCTTGGAGCCACTTGAGGCCTGGGAACTTCATACTAAGTTTCCCATCCCAGCAGGGTACAGACAACCCAGATACTACCAGCTAGCATCATAATCCCTTTCTCTGCCCACAGGACAAGATAAGCTTGGGCCTATTTCCGGCTCACCTTACATGCCCTGCTTTGAGACACTTAAGGACTGGGAATGGTGCACTAATGTTCCCATCCCAGGAGGTTCTATACCACCCAGAAACTGCCAGTCACTTTCTTTGCCCACAGAACAAGGAAGAGGACAACCATCTAGAGTATTGAACCTTCTTGAACCCATCAGAAGGGAACCTTGGTCCTGTGCCCACCAGGAGATGAAGAGGCTTCTTCTGCACCCACTAGAAGAAGGGATGGGAAGAAGACAACATAAAAAACACATTCAACCACAGAAAAACCAATATGACACCAACAGAGTCTAAGGACTCTACACCACCAAGAACTGAACATGCCAATGCAGAGGAAGCAGAAGAGAAGGACCTTAAAAACAACTTCATGAGCATGAGAGAGTCACTCAAAGAGGAAATGAGAAAAATTAAATTAAAAAATGAAAGAAAAAACAAACCAACAATTACAATAAATCAATAATTCTCTTAAAGAAAGCCAAGAAAATGAAACAGAGGAAGGAAACAGTTCAAGACCTGAAAACTGAAATAGAGACAATAAAGAAAACACAAACTGGGGGAATGCTAGAATTAGAAAAGCTGGGTAACTGGTCAGGCATTACAGATGCAAGCATAACTAACATAATAAAAGAGATAGAAGAGAGAATCTCAGGCATTGATGATACACCAGGATAAATAGATTCATCGACCAAAGAAAATCTTAAGTCCAACCAATTCCTAACACAAAATATCCAAGAAATACAGCAAACCATGAAAACACCGAACCTAAGAATAATAGGTATAGAAGGTAAAGAAACCAACCTCAAAGGTACAGAAAACATATCCAACAAAATTATATAGGAAAACTTTCACAACCTAAAGAAAGATATGCCAATACAAGTACAAGAAGTTTACAGAACACCAAATGGAATGGACCAAAAACACTATCCTCTCAACACATAATAATCAAAACCCAAAACATACAGAATAAAGAAAAAATATTAAGAGTGGCTAAGGAAAAAGGACAACTATTATATAAAGGCAAACCTATCAGAAATATACCTGAATTCTCCATTGAATACCTGAAAGCCAGAAGCTCCTGGATAGATATTCAAGCAATACTTAGAGACCATGGATCCAGCACAGACTACCATACCCACCAAAGCTTTCAATCTCTATGAATGGATAAATGAAGAAAACAAGATATTCCATAACAAAACCAGATTTAAACAATACATATCCATTAATCTAGCCAAAAAGAAAGTTCCTGAAGGAAAACTCCAATCCAAGAAAATTAACTACACCCAGAAAAACATAAGTAATGGACAATCCATCTTTACCAGCAGCCAAAAGAAAGAAAGGGAAAAAATCCAAACACAATTCCACCACCACCACCAAATCTAAAACGAACAAGAATCAACAATCAATGATCATTAATATACCTCAATATTAATGGTCTTAACTTGCCTATAAAATGTCACAGGTTAACAGAATTGATATGAAGACAGAATCCGTCCTTCTACTGCATACCAGAAACAAACCTCAACTTCAAAGACAGACATCACCTTAGAGTTAAGGGCTGAGAATTTTTTCCCAATAAAATGAACCCAAGAAACAAGCAGGGGTACCAAACTTAATATCTAACGAATAAGATTTTAAAATATAGTCAATCAAAAGAGATGAAGGAGGTCATTTCATATTCAACAAAGTACAAATCCATCAATATGAAGTCTCAATGCTGAAATTTTGTGCCCCAAATGAAAGACATCCCTCTTCATAAAAGAAACATTGCTCAAACTCAAATCACATATGAACTCTCACACACTTATATTGGAAATTTCTACATGCCACTTAACAAAGAAACTTAACAAAGAAACAAAGGGAATAATAGAATTTGTGACCCAATTGGGTGTAACAGACATCTGTAGAATATTCCATGAAAACTAAAAAGAATATATCTTCCTCTCAGTGCCACATGGAACATTCTCTAAAATGACCACATACTTGACAATATAACACACCATAACAGGTAACAAAATTGGAATAACCCCCTTTACATCATCAGACCATCATGCTTTCATGTTATAATTCAACAAAAAAATTGCAGAAGACCTACAAATTCATGGAAATTGAAAAATACAAAACTGCACCATTTCTATAATTCAATGAGAATAAAGACACAACATATACAAACTTATTTGACACTTTGAAAGCAGCTAAGAGGACAGTACACAGCACTGGGTGCCCACTTGAAGAAACTGGAGAATAGTCACATTAGGGAATTGACAATACAATTGAAAGATCTAGAACAAAAAGGAGCAAACTCACCCTAGAGGGGTAAACACCAAGAAATAATCAAAATGGGTTGTGAAATCAATAAAATAGAAACTAGGTATACAATATAAAGAATCAATGTAAGGAAGAGTTGGTTACTTGAGAACATGAACAAGATATACAAACATTTATACAAACTTAACAAAGGCAGAGAGAGAACATGAAATTAACAAAATTAACTAAAAAAGCCCAGGGTCAGATGGCTTCAGAGAAGAATTCTACCAAAATTAAAAGTAAAGGTAATACCTATTCTTCTCAAAGTGTTCCACACAATAGAAGCAGAAGGGTCATTGCCAAAATCCTTTTACAATGCTTCAATAACATTGATACCCAAGCCACACAAAGACACAACTAAGAAAGAGAACTACAGACCCATATCCCTCGTGTACATTGATGCAAAAATACTCAATATAATACTGGCAAATCAAATCCAAGAACACATCAGAAAAACAACCACCATGATCAAGTAATCTTCATCCCAGAGATACAGGGATGGTTCAACATACAAAAATCTATGAATGTAATCCACCATATAAACCAAATGAAAAAGAAAAACACATGATCATCTCAATAGATGCTCAAAAAGCCTTTGACAAAATCCAACATCCCTCATGATAAAGGTCATGGAGAGATCAGGAATAACAGGAACATACCTGAACATAATAAAAAAAATATACAGAAGTCAAGAACCAACATCAAAATAATGGAGAGAAAAATCAAAGGTACTCCTCTCAAATAAGGAACAAGACAAGGCTGTCCACCCTCTACACATCCCTTGGAGACATTGTCCTTGAAGTTCTAGCTAAAGCAATAAGACAACAAAAGGAGATCAAGGGGATACAAATTGGTAAGGAGAAAGTCAAGCTTTCACTGTTTGCAGATGATATGATAGTCTACATAAGTGAACTGAAAAATTCAACCAGGAACAGCTACAGCTGATAAACACCTTCAAAAAAGTGGCAGGCAGGATACAAGATTAACTCAAAAAATGATCAGTAGCCCTGCTATATATGCATGATAAATGTGATGAGAAAGAAATCAGAGAAACATCCCCATTTACAATTGCCACAAACAACATAAAAATACCATTGGGTAATGCTAACCAAAAAAAGTGAAAGACACGTATCATAAGAATTTTGAGTTTTTAAGAAAGAAGTTAAAGAAGATACCAGAAAATGGAAGGATCTCCCATGTTGTTGGATAGGTAGGATCAACATATTAAAATGGCAATCTTGCCAAAAGCAATCTACAGATTCAATGCCATCCCCATTAAAATATAAGCACAATTCTTCAGAGACCTTGAAAAAACAGTTCTCAAATTTATGTGAAAAAACAAAAGACCCAGGATTGCCAAAATAACCCTGTACAATAAAAGAACTTCTGGATTCCAAGATCTACTATAGAGCTATACTCCTGAAAACAGCTTGGCATTGGCTCAAAAAAGGACAGGTAGACCAATGGAATTGAGGTGAAAATCCTGATATTAATCTGCACACCTATGTACACCTGATTTTTTTTAGAAAGAAACTAAAGCTATACAATGGACTGAGGAAAGCAACTTCAACAAATGGTGCTGGCATAACTGAATCCTGGCATGTAGAACATTGCAGATAGATCCATGTATATTGCCATGCACAAAACTTAAGCCCAAATGGATCAAAGACCTCAACATAAAGACACCCACACAGAACAAATTAGAAGAGAAAGTGGGGAATACCCTTGAATAATTTGGTACAGGAGAGTGCTTCCTAAACATTACACTAGTAGGACAGACTTTCAGAAGAACAATTAATAAATAGGAACTACTGAAACTGAGAAGCTTCTGTAACGCAAAGTATAAACTTATCAAGACAAAACGACAACCCATGGGTTAGGAAAAGATATTCACCAACTACACATCCGACAGAGAGCTGATCTCCAAAATTTACAAAAAACTCAAGAAGCTAGTCTCCAAAACAACAAATAATCCAATTAAAAAGTAGGGTACAGAACTAAATAGACAATTCTCAATAGAGGAATTTAAAATGGCTGAAAGACACATAAGAAAGTGTTCAACATCTTTAGCCATTAGGGAAATGCAAATCAAAACAACTCTGAGATACCACCTCACACCTGTTAGAATGTCTAAAATCAAAAAAACCAATGACAGTTCTATGCTGGAGAGGATTGGAGAAAGGGGAGCACTCCTCCACTGCTGGTGGGAGTGCCAACTCGTACAGCCACTTTGGAAATCTATATGGCGATTTTTCAGGAAAATGGGAATCAGTCTAACACAAGGTCCCACAACTCCACTCTTAGGCATATACCCAAATGAAGCACATTTCTACAACAAATACATCTGTTCAACAATGTTCATCGCAGCATTATTTGTAATACCAGAACCTGGAAACAACCTAGATGCCATTCAACTGAGAATGGATAGAGAAAATATGATACATTTACACAATGGAGTACTACTCAGGAGAAACAAAAATAAAAAGGAATAGAATCTTGAAATTCAAAGGAAATTGGATGGAACTAGGAGAAACCATTCTGAGCGAGGTAATTCAGTTACAAAAAGACAGGCATGGTATGTACTAAATCATATGTGGGTTTTAGACATAGAGTAAAGGATTACCAGGCTACAGTCCAGGCTGCTGGAGAGGTTGGTAAACAAGGAGGACCCTAAGAGAGACATACATGGTCCCCTGGAGAAGAAGAAAGGGACAAGATCTCCTGAGCACATTGGGAGCATGGGGAGAGGGGAGAGGGAACAAGGAGAGTGAGAAAGGGAGAAGAGGAAGGGTGAGGATGACATGATAGGGCAGGGAGTTTGAGTTGGGGAAAGAACAGAAGAGAGCAACCTAAGAGATACTACAATAGAGAGAGACATTATAAGTTTAAAAAAAAAAATCAGGCACTAGGGAAATGTCTGGAAAGCTTCAAAGATGACACCAAATAACATTCTAAGCAACAGAGAAGAGGCTACCTTAAATGCCCTCCCCTAATAATGAGATGGATGAATAATTCATATGCCATAGTACAGCCTTCATCCAGCAGCTTTTGGAAATAGAAGCAGACTCCCACAGCTAAACCATAAACTGAACTGAAATACATTTGCAGAGGAGGAGGACTGATGAGCAAAGTGGTCTAGACCAGGCTGGTGAAACCCACAGAAACAGCTGACCTGAACAAGGGAGAGCTCTTGGTCCCCAGAGTGATAGCTGGGAAACCAGCATGGAACTGATCAAGACTCCCTGAATGTGGGTGTCAGTGAGGAAACCTTGGAAATCTATGGGGCCTCTTGTAGTGGATCAGTACTTATTGCTATCATAGTCATGGTCTTTGGGAGCCCATCCCACCTGGAGGGATACTTCCTGACCCTAGACACAATGGGGTTGGCCTAGGACCTATCCCAAAAAATATGACAGATTTGAAGACCCCCCCAAGGAAGGCCTCACACTCCCTGGGGAGCAGAAAAGGTATGGGATAGGTAGGGTGTTAGTTGGGGGGGCAGGGGAGGAGGGGAGGGTGAAGGAACTGGGATTGACATGTAAAACAACTTGTTTCTAAGTACACATTGATCGAAGACCTCAACATAAATTCAGCCACACTGAACCTCTTAGAAGAGAATGTAGGTGATACCCTCAAATGAATTGGTACAGGAGACCACTTTCTGAATATAAGGCCAGTAGCACAAAACCTTAGATAGACAATTAATAAGTGAGACCTCCTTAAACTGAGAAGCTTTTGTAGGACAAAGGACACAGTCAACAAGACAAAAGGGCAGACCACATCTGACAGAGGGCTAGTCTCCAACATATACAAAGAGCTCAAGAAGATAGTCAGCAAAACACTACCTAATACAATTAAAAAATTGTTTGCATAACTAAATAGAGAATTCTCAATGGAGGGATACAAAATGGCTGAAAGCCACATAAGAATGTCCTCAAAATCCTTAGCAATCAGGTAAATGCAAATCAATACATTCTATGATGCAACCTTAGTCTTTCAGAATAGATAAAATCAAAAACAACAGTGAAAGTTTATGCAGGATACAATGTGGAGAAAGGAGAACACTCCTCCACTACTGGTGTGAGTGCCAACTCACAAATCACTTTGGAAATCACTATGGTGATTCCTCAGGAGAATGGAAATCAGTCTACCACAAGATCCAGCAATTCCATTCTTAGGCATATGCCCAAAACATGCACATTCATATAACAGGGACATAAATTCAACCATGTTCATAGCAGAATTATTTATAATAGCCAGAACCTGGAAACAACCTAGATTTCCCTCAACTGAAGAATGGATCCCGAAAATGTGGTACATTTATACAATGGAGTATGAATTAGTGGGAAAAATACAATGGATTCTTGAAAATTCTCAGGAAAATGGATGGAAGAAGAAACCATTCTGAGTGAGTTAACCCAGTCACAAAAAGAAAAAATGGTATGTACTCACTCATATATGGATTTTAGACATAGAGCAAAGGAGTACCATTCTACAATCCATACTTCCAGATAAGTTATTAAACAAGGAGTACCCTAAGACAACCATACATGGTCCCCTGGAGAAGTGGAAAGGGACAAGATCACCTGAGCTATTTGGGAGCATGAGGAAGGGGAGAGGGAGCTAGAAGAAAGAGAAGTGGAGAAAAGGATGGTCAAGGAGGACATGAGAGAGCAGGTAGATTTAGTTAGGGTAATAGTAGAGGACACCAAGAAAAAGATAACATAATAGAAGGAGCCATTATGGGTTTAAAGAGAATTATGGCACTAGGGAAATATTCAGAGATCTACACATGTGACCCCAACTAACCATGTAAGCAATAGTTGAGATGCTACCTTAAATGCCTTTCTCCAACTAAGAGATTGATGATTTCCTTATATGCCATTCTAAAGCTTTCATAAAGTAGCTGATGGAAGCAGAAGCTGACACCCACATTTAAACACTGAGCTGAACTCTGGAATCCAGTTGCAGAGAGGGAGGAGTGATTAGCAAAGAGGTCAAGACCAAGGTAGTGAAACCCACAGAAACAGGTGACCTGAATAAGATGTTGCTCATGGTCCCTAGACTGGTAGATGGAAAACCGGCACAGGACTGTTCCAGATCACCTGAGTGAGGATGTCAATTTGGAGTTCTGGATAGTCTATGTGGCCTCTGGTAGTGAATCAGTATTTATCCCTAGTAAAAGAGTGGACTTTGGGAGCCCACTGCACATAGAGGGATAATCTCACAGCCTAGACAAACGGGGAAGGGTCTAGGCCCTGATCCAAATGATATGACAGACATTGATTATTCCCCCATGGAAGGCCTCACCCTCCCAGGGGACAGAAAGGGGTTGGTTTATGGGAGGGGGGAGGGGAAAGGACCTGGGATTGACATGTAAAAGATGCTTGTTTCTAATTTAAAATTAGTCTAAATACAGTCATAAAAAATAGAAAACTGGATGATCCCCACCCCCAAAAAATGTCAAGAATTGTGTTTGAATTTAACATGTATTTCACTAAACCTATAGATTTGTTATGGGATCATAACATTTTTGCTAAAGTAACCCTACATATTCTGTGTGGACAGTGAATTTTTGTATCATTTTATTTCATTTTACGTTTATTTGTTCCATGTCTTTAAGTATTATAAAAAGCATGGCTTGGTTAGAGTCACCCCATCATATCTAGTTTTTCTGAAGGTATTCTTAAAGGTATTTTTCCTGATTTCATTCTCAGGCTATTTGTCATTAGTAGAGAGCTTGGATACTGATTTTGTTTATTCATTTTGGTTCCTGCTACATTGCTGAAAGTTTCATCAATTGTAGAATTCTCTTGTTTGAAATTTAAGAGTTACTTATAAATACAATTCTGCTAGCATCTCTGGATGGAGATACTTTGATTTCTTACCTCCTACTTATAGTCACTTGATATTCTTTTGTTTTATTATTTCTATGAATAAAATTTCAAATACTCTATTTAAGAGATGGAAAACAATTTTCCCACCTTATGTTGTTCCAAATTTTGGGGGAATGCTTTTATTTTTTTACACATTTGGGTATATGTTAGCTTGGGCTTGGTGTAAATCACTTCTTACTATTTTGAAGTATGTCACTTTTATCTTAGTCTCTACAAGAGTTATATCATAAAGGGATTTTTGATTTTCCCAAATTTTTGCACCTTCTGCAAAAATTTAGTAGTTCATACATTTTGTGTTACTCACTCTATTTATATGGTGGATTACATTGACCAATGTATGTATGCTGAAAAATACCTAAATCTCTTCAATAAAGAATACTGGAATATGGTGGAGGATGTTCTTTGATGGTTCTTTTATTGTATTTGCATGTAATTTATTTAGAATTTTTACATCTATGTCTATAATGGAAATATGTAATTATCTTTCTTTGGAAATATGTGATTATCTTTCTTTGTTAGGTTTTTATGTGTTTTGTGTATCAGGTGACTGTGTATTTGTAAAATCCATTTGACAATTTTCTTCATGTTTATATTTTGGGAAATAATTTCCAAAGTATCAATATTAATTTTTCTTTCTATTAATTTCTTCTCAGGACTTTGCTGTAGTTAAAGACTAGATAATTATGATTATAAATTTTTATTCATGATAAAAGATAGGCTAGATATAATATTTTAAACTCACCAAGATTTTAAACATAATTATTTTCTTAATTTTGTCAAAAGCAGACTAGATATTGTAACTATAATTCTTGATGTCTGTTTTGTTGTATATAATTTTACTATGTTAATCTTAAAACCTTCCTTTTTGATTAGAAATAAAGGAGACAATGCTGTGGGATAATCCTTCTGTATGCTGTGAATATGTGTTACTCTCAATGGTTGATAATATAACTGATTTGGTGTATAAAATAATTTGTCTTTGAAAGTCTGGTAGAATTGTGTACTCAAACCATCTGCAACTGGGAAGTTTTTGGTCAGAATACTTTTCAGTTCTTTTAATTCTATTGTTGTAGTCAGTACACATTTATTTAAATTGTTTATCTGATCTTTATTTAACTTTGGTAGGTAGTATATATTAATTAACTACCTAATAACAGTTGTGTTGGTGGACTGTGGATTTTAAAATATCTCAGCCATTGTAAAAGTAGGTTCCTGAGAATTAAATATTTTACCCACATTTTTCATATCTATTGGATTAGTCAGTCATAGATTTCGATCTTCAAACACTTCTTAGAGCTGTAGAATATTGCATTTAAATGTCTTAATATTAGTACTCTGTTGACTTGAGACAGAATTGCTCCAGACAGCACAAGGATATTCCTCAGAATATGTTTGGCACTGATGTCACTCTTTCTGGAGTCCATTCTCTCCCCCAGCTAATGGCCTTATGGGCAAAGAGTGCCCCCGACTCAACTACTGACTTTGGACATGCTGTCCTACTGTGCTTGCAGGAGATAAACTTAGAAGACGGCTGAATCTTGCCAAGTCATGGCAAGACAGACTTTCAACTTCCCTGCTTCTGTGTTGGTCAGTCATATACTATAGGCCTTAGCCAAAGCTGGTTGCCCCTACATTGCTGTGAGACTTTGGGTGAGTGTACAGATAGCCTGTTGTTTCTGTCTTTGCTGCACCTTTGGAAGTTGTTCAACTGTACTTCCTGCCTACCCTAGTATTGTTATCTTCCTTTTCAGGTCTTTGATGAGGTTGAAGATTAGACTGTCACAATTATTGTTTTCTCTCCATAGATGGAAATATTAGATGTAATACTTAAACTTTCCAGCTTAGAATAGCTCTATAGTAATCTTTGTTATGTCTTCTCCCTAGGACTGGATATGTAGTGTAGGGGAAGCTGTAGCTACCCCTGCTTAGGGGCTGGCTACAGGTGTGCCTGACCACACCTGCGAGGGTGTGGTCAAGGTGATGTAGAGTGAGAGGCATTCAGGTGGCTGGTTTCGGTTTCAGTTTCACTTTCGGCTTGCTGTATAGACTGCTGCCATGCCAGCTGGTTAGGTCGCTCTGTAAGTAAAGGTTTTTCCCTATTAATATCCCTTGTATTTTTACCTGGCTGTGTATTGGTATTTTGCCACATTATCTGATGTCAGACATGGGATGACCCCTGCCCCAAGGTTCCCAGAAAAAGAGGGAAACCTGCCACCACAGCCTGCCCTTTTGGGCTGCTGAGAGGGATCCGAATAGCTTCCATATGCTTGTGCCGTCCCTTTCCTTCTGGGGTTTGGACGACACTCCTAAGATGATAAAGACAGATCCAGGTAAAGAAAAACCTCTAAAGGTTTAACTATGTTTAAAGATATATGTAGGCTTGCGAGAGAAAAAATAACAGGAGGAAATAGAGTAGCCAGTTGTGGTGGCATACGCCGGTAGTATTTGCTGAAGAAAGCAGAGGCAGGTGGATTTCCACAGCAAAACCCTGTCTCAGAAAAAAAAATAAACAAAAGAAAGTAAAAATAAAGTAATAAAAATGCCACATAAAGATGGAAAATACACAGAGAATCTCGATACTATATGCCATATTGTCGTCTTTAAATTGTTTGATTGCGGAGGAAAGACTTACTGCTACTGAAATACATTTGATTATAAATGCTGCTAAATTAATTCAACTTATAGATTTTAAAAATGCTTTGACTTCAAAATTTAAGTCTAAGGACAGGCTACTTGGAAAAAGAATCTCTACTTATATTTCCACAGAAAATAAAAAAGCTATGGATTATTTCCATACTAATTTGGTTTGATCAAACAAGATCCCCTGAAGTTGAGACAATACAGCCTTTCAGACTATGAAAATAAGGACTTGGTCAGATTTCTATGTTTTATCATGATTCCCAATGACATGAACATCGCCGCCAATCAGCAGGAAGAAGCACTTTAGAAAGAACGATGCCCATATTCCCAAATTTTGTTTATAAATGTTTGTTTTCATTTACGTGGGGTTGGTTATGAATGGTAATAAACATAGTCAATCTTTTTTTTTAAATAAAACTGGGAAATAGGATATAGGAATGAATACTTTGCATTGGTATGGATTTTCATTTATTGATACAAGTTTAAGGTCAATTTTGTGATATGTATATGTCTCCTCTTGTTTTGGTATTGTGTTTAGACAGATCTTTTAGAATGATATGCATAATTAAATACAGGTTATATAGTTACCTATAAGAGTCAGAATTTATAATTATGATAGTTAGGTTTTTTAGATATAGAGATGTATTTGAGTTGGTTAGGTATTCTTCAAACCTTTCAACGACCTACAGAAATATATCATTTAAATGGTTTAGTGTTTTTCTTGGCAGTGAGACACAACTGCTCCTGGCACACCAAATATGTCTGAGAGGAAAAAGGGCATTGAAGAAACTCATTATGGAATTTGCTTTCAACATGGCAAAATTAGCCATTTGGGCAAGAAACTGCTCTTGCCTGGACTGTCTGTTGCAGTATAAAGTGGAGATGCAGGATCCAAAAAAAAAGTGACTGCTAAAATTACAAAACAAGACAGTACTGAAGGGTTCCTGTTAAAATGGAGAAGTATGCCAGACACACTAGGCCTATGGGCTAAAGATGGATGCCCCAACATTACAGAGGATCTTTTGGTGACTGTCCAGGTAGCAAGATGTCTGGCAATACTAGAGATTATGTATTATCCTTCTGTGGTCTTTGATAGAGTTGAAGACAGATATTCATGGTTATAATTTTCTTCACTTATTATAAAAGATAAGTTATCCTTTTTTATTTCGAAAGAAAAGAGGAGATTATGGGGAATGTAATGTATATGTTTATCTTATTGATTGTTAAATAAAGTTCTGTTTGGCCAATGAGGCAGCAAGTTAGACAGGACTAGGAGTCAAAGTGGATTCTGGGAAATGTAGTAGAGAAGTGGTGATCCAGGCCAGAAGTGACAAAGCAAAGAGACTCATATTTAAGCAAGGAGAAACAGGAAGTTTCCCTTTTCCCCTTTGCCTCCTCCAGCAACGGGATATGAGCCACCAACAAGAGAGGCCACCAACAAAAGGCATCCTCTAGAAGATAAGTCTTAAAAAATAAATATATTTATGTTAATTAAGACTGAGCTAACAGATGAAAATCCTAGTCATTGGCCAAGCAACATTTAAACCTAATACAAGTTTCTATGTATTAATTTGAGCCCTAACTCAGGCATGCGGCTGGCGTAAAGTGCACACTTGGCGGTGCGGCTTGGCAGCTTTTGGCAGAAAGACTTATACCTAGCTAGGGATAGCTTCCTATTGTTTATGGTTGGGATTGGAAGGAGGTGTTCAGGAGTGGACACCTCTTTCAGATGACTTCAGAGTTTAATTAAAATAAACATAGTTAGGATGTGACATAAGCAGATTGTTGTATCTTCTTGTATTTCACCTTTATGATTGTTAATTTTGGATACTTTACACTGTTAAGTTTTAATCCTCTTTTAGATTAAAAGGGGAAATTTTAGGGGAAGCTGTAGCCATGCCTGCTTAGGGGCTGGCTACAGGTATGCCTGACCATGCCTCTGAGGGTGTGGTCAGGGTGATGTAGAGTGAGAGGTGTTCAGGTGGCTGGTTTTGGTTTCACTTTTGTTTTTGGCTTGCTGTATAGACTGCTGCTAGGCAGGCTGGCTAAGTCGCTCTGTTATTAGGGTTTTTCCCTATTAGAATTCCTTTTATTTCTACCTGGCTCTGTATTGGTATTTTCCCACAGTAATGTAGTCCTTGCCATTTGTTCTTGTTGCTTCACTGGCAATAGATCTTGATGCTGCGTGTTCTTATCTTTGCTTCTCCTAGTGCACACTTGATTTTTGCTATCTTTGTATATAGTTTTATATCAAATCTAAATCTGCTTCTTTAGAATAAAAAGGGAATTGTAGTGAGAGATCTAAGTAGACACCTGTGGATCTGGCCATGCCCATTTGGGCATGGTCACAGGTGTGTACATGTATGTGGGGGACTTAGTCTGAGGTCCAGGACAGGCTTTCTCTCTTGAGGCTGGTCCAGTCACAGGGAATAGCCTGGGAAGATCCTTGGATCTGGAACCTGCAGTGATCACCCATATCTTTTGTAAGTGCAGTCTCCCCGAATAAACTCCACTTAACCTGTATTGAGTCCAGTGAATCTTGATTCCCATGACATATATGTCCTAATATTTCTGTGGGATTCCTCATCATCTCTTATGTCCTTGTTTTTATCTTAATGTTTTTAATTTGGATGTTCCCTCAAAATTATTTTTTAATTTTTATCAAGGTTTCTCAATCTTTTTGATATATTCAATAAACTTTGCTTCACTATTTCTAGTTTCTTTTTGCTTATGTTTGGGTATTTTAGCCTTGTGTTTTAATATTTCCTCATTTTTGACATTACACGTTTTACTACAGCTTTACTTGACCTGTTAAATTAATGATATAATATATGCAGAGGGAGACCCTGCTTACAAATTCCACTGACCACACCCATTTGGCCATGATCACAGGTATGTAGAAGGGAGAATAAGGGTCAGGGAGGCCAGCACATGGTCACTCTCTAGGCTGAGCCAGCACTGTGAAGCATTCTGGGTCTGATCTGCTCAGGATGCATACATGGTCACTGGTTCCCTTGTGTGAGTATACCCATAATAAACTACCAGTTAGTAATATTTCTCTGACTCAGCTTATATTCCTTGATAACTGGTGTCAGAATTCAGGAGTGAATTTGAACCCATGGGTGGACAAGAACCTGGGGAACTAATTTTAACCCAGCCGGCAAGCTGAGCGTCTTCTCGCCCAGCCAGACTGGTGCCCCAGTAACTCTTCCCCTACCCTCCTGCCCCACTTGAAAGGATTAGTGAAGCTGTTGTCTCATATGCTCTCCATAGCCCTTATATCAAAGAAATATGGGCAAACTTTAATAGAGTAACACCCATAGATTGAGAATACCTAATGTCACCTGTATCAAAAATACAATTGAGGGTTTAATGAATGGAGTAAGCTAAGATCCCTCGAGCTTTAAGGCTTAAAGAAAGTTTATGAAGCTCCGGGGTTAATAATCTTAGATAGGGTCTTAATGCTGACCCACAGACTCAGGCTGCATATTATGAGCACATATTGTCCTTATGCTGGACAGCAGGCTTAAACACCTGGGACAAGGTTCTTGAATCAGGAGAGAGAGTAAAAAGCAATGACAAGGTAGTACAGGGACCAACAGAACAGTTCCCTTTATTTTTACAAAGAAAATTCAGGGCACTAGAGTTACAGGTAGCAGATTCAGACTCTAGAAAAATACTCATACAAACTCTATCTTATAAAAATGCAAATCCACTATGCAAAATGATACATTTGCCTTTAAAAATCAGATCAGCACCACTGGAGAGTGGGACTTACATACAGCTAATCTCGAGTATAATGACCAAGAAACAGAAGATTGAGTAGGAGAGGCAATCTCAAAAGTTTTAAAAAGACACCAAGAGGCCAGATGCTTTTACTGTAATTAAACAGGAACTTGGGTTGGAAGAGCAATCCCTACGGGGTCGAGAAGGCATCAGGATACTAGATGTTATAACTGTGACAGAATAGAAAATATTAAAAGGAATTGTAGACAAGGCAATTCCAACAATGTCTCATACATAAGGCCTCTTGGATTATCTACAAGAGGTGGTAAGGGTACACAATGGACCAATGAATGTAGATAGATGAGAGACATACAAGGAAACCCATTACAATCAGGAAACTCCTTGGGCTCCTCTCGAAGTCCCCCATGTAGAAAAAGTTCCGGTCATTCCCAGTCACTGTGGAGGACAATCTCTCACAGGAGGAGTAGATAATACACTGCTTACTAGAAAGAATAATACCAAACTGGATGGTAGTTTGGCTAGTGAGGAAAAATCAAAAGTGAGTGGAGTAGACAAAAAAAATATATTTTGTCAAACTTCTATAAAGGATCAGAGGCTTCAGTTGAAAGTAAAAGTAAATAATACAGTTATTACCAGTTTGTTGGACACTGGGGTGGATTGACCCAAAAGTCCTGGCTTCAGAGATGGCCCCTACAAGAGGTGAATGTTTAAGTTTTAGTGATTGAAACTCTATCTAGAGTAGGAAAGAGTGTGAGGTGTGTTGTCTGCATAGGACCAGAAGGACACAGAAGAAGGCTAAAGATATATGTAGCAGATATTGCACTAAATCTCTGGGGTTGTGACAGTTTACAGCAATGGAATACCCAGATTAACATTCCTCCACTATCAGATGCAAGTCATATACAAGCTCTAGATGGTAGACAAAATATTTTAAGGCACTATGGAAAACAGATACCAAACATCCAGGCTGTACATAAAAAGTACAAATGCTAAACCTACATCGGAACCAAAAGCTCTACCCTTAAAATGGCTTACAGATGAACCTGTCTAGGTGGGACAATGGCCTATGACCTCTGAGAAGCTAGAAGCTTTAAAAATGTTAATGCAGTAATAGCTAGAGGCTGGGCATATAGAAGGATCTACCATCCATTGGAATGCTCCTGTGTTTGTTATCAAAAAGAAGTCTGGCAAGTGGAGGATGCTGACAGATCTGAGAGCCATGAATAAAGTAACGCAGCCTATGGGCACTCTACAGCCTGGAATGCCTTTGCCTTCCTTGATTCCTAAAGGATGTCCTATCATAGTCATTGATATAAAGGATTGCTTCTTCACTATACCACTGCAAGTAAAGGATAGAGAAAAATTGCATTCACAATACCTACATATAATAATTCCCAGCCATTTAGGAGATTTCAATGGAAGGTTTTGCAACAGGGAATGTTAAATTGTCCTGCCCTGTGTCAAAACTTCATACAAAAGCCTTTAGAAATAATTTGTAAGAAATTTCCACAATCCATAATATACTTTTAATATGGATTACATATTGTTGTCTCATTTTAAGAAGGAAACTTTAGAAAAAGGTGTTTGAGAGAGTTAAGGAAGTTCTACCTCTCTTGGGATTCCAGATTTAACCAGAAAACTTGCAAAGAGGAGACTCTATTAATTATTTTGGTTATAAAATAGGCCTACAAAAAATCAGGACACAAAAAGTACAAATTAAAAGAGATCATTACCAAATTTTAATGACCTGCAGAAATGGCTAAAGGAAATTTCTCAACTACAGACAATAATTGGAGTGAAAGGACATGACTCAAAGCATTTAAAAATGGCCCTTTAAGGTGACAAAGACTTAAGCAGTCCATGAATACTATCCATTGAAGCAGAAAAAGAATCACAATGGGTGGAAAGCAGACTACTGGATGTACATGTGGATCCTAATTGAGACTGTATTCTGTTTATTTTACCATCTAGAGAATATCTTTCAGAGATTCTGATGCAGAGGAAAGATGTTATACTAGAGTGGATATTTCTGCCACATGAACAGAATAAAAAGCTAAAGACATACATAGAAAAGGTTAATGGTGCAATTGGGCATTATTTAATTTCAATTAGTTTGTAGGTTTTCTGCAATTTGTGTTGTTGTTGAATTCTAACTTTAAAGCATGGTGGTCTGATAAGATACAGGGGGTTATTTCAATTTTTTGTATCTCTGGAGGTTTGCTATGTTGCCAAGTATGTGGTCAATTTTAGATTGTAGTTGTCATGGCCCTCAGGACAGCAACCTAGAGCAAGAAGTCCAGGGAGGGGAATGGGGACAAGAGACTTGAGAGAATGACAACAAGACGGGATTCTGATCAAGTGACAAATTTTATTTTATTTTTCCAGGCTAGCTTATATAGTCAGTAGTATGGGGTAATGGAGAGGGGGTGATGAGCACAAGAGCCAGGTTAAAGTTTAAGCAGGATATCAGAAAAGTATTGAAGAAGGATATTGGCAGGGTAAAAAGTCCATGGGTGGTGGGGAGAGGGACGGTTCGCTAGGTGAGTGGTGGGACACAGGAGGGTTGCTTAGGTAACTGGTGGGATGCAGGAGGTTTGCTTAGGTAAGTGGGCTTGTGGTTGGAACAAAGGATTGACATCTGGGTCATGTTGTTCCTTCTGAGTGCTCATGCTTCTAGAAGCCATTCATAATCAAAAGAAAATTCTATAACTATGTGGCTATGCAAGTTTGGCCTACTGGTTCATGCCAAGCTGTATGGCTCTCAACATTAGATAAGGTTCCATATGGCACTGAGAAGAAGGTATATTCTTTTGTGTTTGAATGGAATGTTCTATAGATGTCTTTTAAACCCAGTGGGGACATAACATCTGTTAGATCCTGTGTTTCATTGTTAAGTTTCTGTCTGGTGGTCCTGTCATGTGGTGAGAGCAGGTGTTGAAGTCTCATATTACAAGTGAGGTTTTACTTGTGGCTTGCAATTTAGTAAAGTTTTCCTTTACAAATGTGGGTGGCTTTGTATTTGGGGCATAGATTTTCAGGATTGAGACTTCATCTTGATGGACTTTTCCTGTGATGAGTATGAAATGCCCAACTTCATCTCTTTTGATTGATTTTAGAGTGAAGACTAATTTGTTAGATATTAGGATTGCTACACCAGCTTGCCTCTTGGGTCCATTTGACTGGAAAATCTTTTCCCAAACCTTTACTCTGAGGTAATGTATGTCTTTGAAGTTGTGGTGTGTTTCTTGTATACAGCAGGAGGATGAAATTTGTCTTCATATCGATTCTGTTAGCCTGTATCTTTTTATGGGAAGATTAAGACCATTGAGATTGAGGGATATTAATGTGCATTGATTGTTGGTTCTTCTTTGTTT
The DNA here is from genome assembly GCF_003668045.3 of Cricetulus griseus. Taxonomy (NCBI): domain Eukaryota; kingdom Metazoa; phylum Chordata; class Mammalia; order Rodentia; family Cricetidae; genus Cricetulus; species Cricetulus griseus. The sequence goes on from NC_048604.1 coordinate 86,032,183, forward strand.
TGGATTTATTGTTCGTGGTGTCATACTTTATACATTGCACCCTCTTTTTTCTTTTTTTTTTTGGTAAACTGGGATTATCTATTGCCTATGTTTTTGTGAGTGTAGTTATCTTTGTTATGTTGGAGTTTTCCTTCCAGAAATTTCTGTAGGGATGGATTTGTGGATATGTATTGTTCAAATCTGGTTTTGCCCTGGAATACCTTGTTTTCTACATCTATAGTGATTGAAAGATTTGCTGGGTACAGTAGTCTGGGTTGACATCCATGTTCTCCTGGCTTTCAAAGTTTCCATTCAGAATTTGGGTGTAATTCTGATAGGTCTGCCTTTATATGTTACTTTGCCTTTTTCCTTTGCTGCTCTTAATGTTTTCTCTTTATTCTGTAAGTCTGGTGTTTTGATTGTTATGGGGCAAGGGGACTTCTTTTTGTTGTCCAGTCTATTTGAAGTTCTATTAGCTTCTTGTACTTTCATAAGCATATCCTTCTGTAGGTTAGGGAAGTGTTCTTCTATGATTTTGTTGAATATGTTTTCTGTGCCTTTGACCTGTATTTCTTCACCTTCTTTTATACATGTTATTCTTAGGTTTGGTCTTTTCATGGTGTCCCATATTTTCTGGATTTTTTTGGTGAGGGATTTGTTGGACTTGAGATTTTCTTTGGTCAATGAGAGCGTATCCTCTAGGTAGTCTTCAACAACTTAGATTCTCTCTTCCTTCTCTTGTATTCTAGTGGTTATACTCATATCCTTATTTCCTGATCATTTTTCCAGCCTTTCTATTTCCATTGTCCCCCCATTCTGTGTTTTCATTATTGGTTCTATATCAGCTTTTATGCCTTGAACTGTTTTGATTGCTTCCTTCACTTGTTTGGTTAATTTTTCTTGGCTTTCTTTTGATTCTTTAAGAGAATTTCTTACTTCTTGATTTTTTGTTTGTATTTCTTCTATTTCTTTAAGAGATTTTCTTGTTACCTATTTAAGTGTCTTGAACATCTTCATAAAGTAGATTTTTAGGTCTGTCTCTTCTTCCTCTGTGTTGTGCTTTTTAGATTTTTTGGTGTGGAGTCCCTAGAATCTGGTGGTTTCATATTGGTCTTTCTGTTGTTGAGTGTGTTCTTATTCTGTCTTCTTCCCATCTCTTCTTCTAGTTGGTGCAGTTGGGGTCAGTGGAGTATGTGGGCCAAGTTTTCAGTGCCTGCAGCTCTGGATAGACTTGCCTCTCCTCGTATTCTCCTCACTCAGCAGCTGGTCAGGGCTGAATGGCAATCAAGAGTGAAGTGTTTCCAGACACAGTGAGATCCTCCCTGTCTGCGTGCGTCCACTCTTTGCCAGGAGCAGGCCAAGAATAATCGAAGGAAAGGGTGATGTGGGAGTCAGGTTGGAGAAGAGGTGACAATCACCTCAGCAAAGTGCCTATAAGGTTTTTAAATCTGTTAGTTCCATTTTTCTCTCAGTTTGAGCATTCTCTGTTTTCCACTTTCATGTTATAAACAGATTTCCCAATTTCTTTCCACTGTTTGTTTTGTTTTCATAGGTATTAATGATGGATTCATGCATATATTTTTTAGCTCAATTAACATATTCATAATAGCTACTTTTATTTGTGTTCTCTTGCTTAAACTATATTGCATTTATACAGGCTAACTGCGTTGCTTCGCTACAGAAAAGACAATTATCTTGTGTGCTCTTGACATTTCATGGTACTATCTAGACACATGGGTTTGGCATGATTTTACATGATTATTATTATTTCTGTTGAGTTGGTGTTTTGCCCCTTGGTTTCTGTTTCCCTTTCTGGCTCTTGGGGGAGTGTTGTGGCAGTGTGTTTCATGGAAAGCAGTGCTTCTGTGTCTCTGGCACAAGTATCCACTGGAGGTCTGGGTAGAACTTGTTTCCATATATTGGGGGCTGAAATCTAGAATGTGGCATAAGTTCATTCAGATTCTTTCCAGTCAGAAAGGCTAGAATGGAAAGGGTTCACTGGAGGGAGGAAAGCTGGGTTTGTCACTAGGGTCTGTGGAGTCCATAGTGGATAAATTGAGAGAGGAAAGAGAGTTTCCGTAGGTTTTCTGCTACAGATCTGGGATGACAAAGGGGAAGTGGAATATGAGAATAGGAAGGAGAGTTAAGTTTGACTGCCCAATTCCTTGGTTTACAAGGCCAGCATGTTTCCAACAATGACCACATTGGGAGACTAGCAGCTCATTCTGAGAAATGGGGTGAGGAATAATGGCTGTAGAAGAGGGTCTCCTTACTTCCCTGAGAGTGGGGACAGATCAGAATGGAGGCTACAAAAGGTTGTCTCTACCAAGCTAAGGATAAGGATGCAGAATGTGGTGAAGAAAGAAGGCTTTAGAAGGACATATTAATAATTTGGAATGTGGAGAGGATTTTGCTTTCAAATCTTTTGAATATATCAAACTAATGAGGTCAATTTGCCCAATTGGAGTATGTTCCAAATGACTAAAGAATGTTGATTAAATTAATAGTTTAGTTTAATTTTCATCTAATTATTAATTTTATTCAGTTCATATATATAAATGTATAACATGCTATTAACATGTTATGGTTGAATATACTTGTGTAATGATTAAATCCATTGAAAGCTTTATCTCCACAATTATTTATCATTTATTTATCTTAAAATACCGTGATTTTATGGCTTTTAAAATATAGTGTATTGTCAGGTAGTAGTGACACATGCCTTCAATCTCAGGACCCAGTGGGAGGCAGAAACAGAGGCATATGGGTCTCGTTGAAATCAAAGCAAGATTGCTCTACAGGGTAATTTCCAGGGCATCCAGGGATACACAAAGAAACCCTATATCAAAATGCACACACACACACACACACACACACACACACACACACACACACACACACACATCCTGTCTTTGTTATTCTCTATCATCCTACCATATGCGGTCAAATTCTCTAATTTTGTGAGATCAATGATTTTAGATTATGTAACATGAATAATCAAAAAAAAAACACAGAAGACAGATATTTGGGTTCAATCTTCCAGCTGAAAATCAAAGAAGAAAAGCAGTTGGCTACTAGCTCTTACCTCTGTCTCAGTATGAAAGGGATGTCCTGTCCTCACTGTGGCTGGGGAATAAATTCTAAGACTGACTTTGCTTATTCTACATCACAATTCCTGGAATTTAAGGCAAGTGATCCCAAGTGCTGAGATCACCTTTGTATGAGCTGTTCTCTTTTGGACTGGATCAATTTGGTGTAGCACATAGTGGCCTTCAACTAACAGAGATCCATCTGCTGGTCTCTACTCCTGGGATTAAAGGTGTGTCCCACCACCACCTGCTACTATGGCTAGCTCTTATGGCTGCTGGAATTAAAAATGTGCCTCACCATTGCCTGGCTCTATGACTTATGGCCAGCCTTGCAATCTGAAACCTAATGTAAAATTTAATAGATCATACACAATATATAACCACAAGATTATATCTTTGAAAAAGATTGTATGATACTTATACATTTCCTTTTATATCTATCTTATTTGTTATAACAAAATAATCATTTTTAACTTAAATTCTTTAATTACTACTCATAAGTACATATCCATCCCCCAATTCCCTCACCCTCCCATCCTCCCATGTTCCCCACCAACTCCCCCCAACCCATCCCCCAACTCCTCGCCATGGGCAGTGAGGCCCTCTACCAGGGACCTTCAAAGTCTGTCATATCGTTTGGGGGAGAGACAAGGCTCTCCTTTCTGTATCTGGGCTGCAACAGTATCCCTCCATAGGGAATGGGCTCCCAAGTCTATTTGTGCTCTAGGGTTGAAGACTGGCTCCACTCTTAGAGTTCCCATAGACTTCCCTGGCCTCCTAGCTGACACCCACATTCAGAGGTCTTGGTTCAGTCTAATGCTGTTTCTGCAGCTTTATGACTAGCGTCTCCATGCTCTCACTAGGTCAGGTCCACTGTTTCTGCAGGTCTCTCCAGCCCCATCTTGGCTTCTTTGCTCAATGCTCCTCCCTCTCTAGTATTAGGGCTCAAGTCTTAGCTGTGGGTGCCTGTTTCTGCTTTGAACAGCTACTGGATGAAGGCTCTAGAAATGGTAACCAAGGTAGACACCAATCTCATTATAGGGGAAGGGCATCAATTGCATTTTCTCCACCACAGCTTGTATTCTTAGTTGGGGTCATCCCTGTGGATCACCAAATATTTCCCCTGTGCCAGACCTCTCTCCATTGTTGTACTGTCTCCCTCTATCAAGGCATCTCCTTTCTTGCCCTCCTCTATTCCTCCGCTGTCTCAGTCCTCTTGTTCTCCTCCCCTTTCTTCCTTTTGCACCTCCTTCCTCGCCACCCATCCCCATGCTCTTACTCTGTTCAGGAGTTCTTATCCCCCTACCCTTCTTTGAGGTACTATGCAGCCTTCTCTTGGGGTCCTCCTTGTTTCCTAGATCCTCTGGCAGTGTGGATAGTAGACTGGTAATCCTTTTCTCTATGTCCAAAACTCCTATGTGAGTCAGTACATTCCATATTTATCTTTTTGTGACTAGGTTGCCTCACTTAGGATGTTTCTTCTAGTTCCATCCATTTGCCTGCAAATTTCAAGTTTCCATTGTTTTTTTTCTGCTGAGTAGTACTCTATTGTGTAAACACAATACTCTATTGTGTACCACATTTTCTCTATCCATTCTTCAGTTACAGAATTTAACTTGTTTTGTAAATGGAATAAAAATACCTTATAGAAGGACATGGTGAAAATGGGATGAGAACTTATGCTGGGGACAATGACCTCCATATATATATATATATATATATATATATATATATATATATATTGTATTTTCTTATCCATTTAACAATTTGCAGGTACTTAAGCTATTAGCATTTCATTTCTATTGTGAATGGAGCTCTAATGGCCAAGGAAGTGCAAAAATCTCTACACCATTCCTTTATGTATATTCTAGAAAGTGAGATTATTGTGTTGTAAGCAGTTATATTTTGGGACTTTTATTGCTAAACTAGTTTTAATTCATATTAATTATGTTCAAGTGGAAATGAGTGCAAAGTCCCCCTTATTCCACTCCTTACAACACGATCAAGTGAATGTGTTATCATTCTGAGTTTTCACTTGAATGGACAGCATTGTATATGAGCCTTAATACAATCTTTTACAACTTAAAACATGTGAAAGAATTCTTCTGATATAGAGCCCCAAATTGCATGTCATTTCGAAGAATTAAACTGAAAAAAATAAACCCCAGATTGTTAAGTTTCTGATGAGAAACTTATAGTGGTAGTATGGCTGTCAGAATTAGAATAATGTTTCTTGAAGACTACAGGTTAAATGGTATAAAATGTTAAACTTCTAGATGTTCCTAGTGTCCTCTTGCTATAGTAAGAAGAACTATCTTATGTCCCTGGAAAGACTAGGCTATATTTATATAAATATAGAATAGTAGCATCAATGGTGGCAATGTTGTTGCAATTGGATAAATTTTATCATTAAATTGCATCAGAAGCATATCTTATTATGTATTAACTTTAGAAATGGAAATTATGTTAGGCAAAGGCACTTCAAGTGGACTGGTTCTATCTAAAAGAGACACTACATTAGTATACTGTATGTTATGACTGCATTTCAGAAAGTGAAGGAAATACAACAGAAAGTTTATTCATGGTCCAAGTATAACAAATTATTTCATCAAGTAAAATTCACATAAATACACCTATGAAACATTTATTATTAAAAGGTTGAGATTAATTATAAGTAACTCTGCAATTTAATGGTTGCTTCTATAGAGCTGTGTGTTTGGAAGTTTTGTATTCAGTGACATTGAAAAGCTAGACCATTTATGCCACCATTTAGGCAAAGACATTCAGAAGTAATTTGGGCATTTGGATAGTCTTATTGCAGTCTTTTATTTCTTTGGTAACTACTAAGAGTTCTAAGAAGGTTTTCTCCTCCTGGTACCATATTTAAATACTACTAAGTACTGACTTCCTGGAAATATTTGGTGACAAATTTCTTCTGTACAACAGTCCAAATTGTAGGAGATTATAATATTGATTGAGCTTTCTGAATTCAGTGTTCATTGTAGTATTACAATGAGGAAGTTCAAATGGTAATTTAAACATCAGAATAAGTGGACATGCTTCTTAAAACAGACAGGCAGAACAAAATATTAATCAGAATATTTTGACTTATGGTACATTTGAAAGTAGCTTATTATTTGATTAAATTTTATAGCTGTCAGTCTATGAATATATTATCTCATTTGTATAATGAGGAAGTGTTTAGGTTCTCTATCTTAAATTAAGAGTTGTGCGGCCAAAACAGTCACTCAATTTTAGGGAATTATACAAGTTTTGAAACCTTAGACTAAGGGAGCAAAGAGGCTCCTCAATAAAGGATTATGCAAGGAATCACAATACAGTTAAATATTAGAATGATTAACTGGTATGTGCAAGGTTCTGAAACCAATAGTCACCACCGACAAAAAATTAAAGAAAAAAAACCAAGAAGCAAGAAGGCCATTGCATGCTAGAAAATAACATGTACAGATTCTCCAAAGATTAGAATATATGTATATGAGAATTGGTAATAGTTTTTTCTATATAATGCAAACAAGGATATCAGGTGATTAAAAGTTCATCATCTTGTTAGTCATCCATTGAACATTTAGAAAAAACTCTCAGATCATGGTTATTTTCTCCTCAATTTCTTTTTTTATGTGAAAATCATTGAAAGCAGGCAAACATAAGAATGACTGAGTCAATTGACCATATTGTAAAATTCAAAAGAAAAGAATTATTTAATTCATCTAATGCAAAGAATAAACAAATTATACAACAACACAGTGACAAACTCCTGAAGAGCAATACCTTGTGGCCATAAAGTGCTTCAGAACTTTCTGTATTAAGAATTAATGATCTACAGGCCTCAGGTTGCCTCCACTCCAGATAAAAAAGCTGACCTTAGCAATAATACCAATAGAGTTTCTGATAAGAAATTCTGTATACCCTCTCTCTCATTCTCCCAATTTTCCCCAATATTTACCACCTTGAGACTTCAAGGAAACTTACCTACAGATTGAATCTTCCATCCCCCCAAATTACTATTCCCATCCTATAAAATCCCCAAGTCCCCTGAGCTACTTGATTCTGTGGATGTGTTTCCCCTTTTATTTCAATGTCATTTCTACTGATCCTAATCTGATATTACTTAAAAAAATGCCCAGAGACAGGGATCTATGTCTTCACCTGAGACAAACATGTAAGAAACTTCTGCTATCAATGTCCTTCAACCTGGACCATTTTTCCATGACTTGAACAATGTCCATGGGATGTATTTTAATTCTAGAGTAGCTTGTGGCAAAAAAGAAAGTCTGTTTTGGTCCTTCAGATTAAAGTAATTGGTGATCTTGTAGATTTCTATTTATTTTGGAGTCTTCATATTAGATCATGACAATTCCCTTCTTGAAATATCCAGAGTCTTCCTTCTTCACCATACTCCAAGCTGTGATTCTCTCCATGGTCAAGGTTGCTGCTTAGCCTTCTTAACCATCCCCTGTGGGATAACAGAGACTCTGAGCACACAGAGAGAGATGAAAAAGATTAAGGAATCTGTACAACTATGTTCCTACCTACCGCAAACTTCCATCATTATTTCACACTAAAGTAAAAGTTAAAGTGAAGAGGATGCATAACTGGTATGATTTGGGTCCCCTTACCTGTTACCATTCTATCCTCATTATCCATGAATTTCCTTGTATTCATTCTACACATTGTTTTCTTCTGTCTTTGGTTTCTTTGGTCTAGACATATTCATGCCTCCGGGCCACTATAATAGATGTTTAGTCTTTCTAACATGATTTTCATAGTCTATTTCAGTTTTTTAAAGATGTTTTTATTTAAATTAGAAAAAAGCTTGTTTTACATGTCAATCCCAGTTCCCTCTCCCTCTCCTCCTCCCTTGTACCCCACCAACTCCCTATCCCATCACCTTTCTGCACTGCAGGTAGGGTGAGGTCTTCCAACAGAATATTCAATATCTGTCAAATCATTTGGAGCAGGTCCTAGGCCTTCCCCCATTTGTCTAGCCTGAGAGAGTATCCCTCCATGTGGACTGCGTTACAAAATTCCATTCATACACTGGGGATAAATACTTATCCACTGCCAGAGGCCCCATAGATTGTCCAGGTCTCCTAACTGACACTCATTGTCAGCGGGTCTGGATTGGTCCTATGCTGGTTTCCCAGCTATCATTCTGGGTCCATAAGCTTCCCCTTGTTCAGGTCAGCTCTATCTGTTGGTTTCTCCAGCCTGATCTTGACCTCTTTGCTCATCAGTCCTCCCTCTCTGCAACTGGATTCCAGGAGTTCAGTTCAGTGGTTAGCTATGGGTATCTGCTTCTGCTTCCATTTGCTACTGGATGCAGGCTTTAGCATGCCATATAAGGTAGCCATACATTTCAATATCAGGGAAAAACATGTAAGGTAGCCACTCAACAAATGCTTAGATTGTTCCATGGTGTCATCCCTGTAGATCTTTGGGAATTTCCCTAGTGCCAGATTTCTCTTTAAACCTATATTAACTCCCTCTATAATTGTATCTCTTTAATTGATCTCATTTATTCTTCCCCTTACTCAAACTTCCTGCTCCCTCATGTCCTCCTCTCAACTTGTCTTCTCCCCTTCTGTTTTTCCTAAATCCCTCTTCCCTCCCACTATGCTGCCAAGTTTCTCAGTAGATCTTGTCCCTTTCACCATTCCCGGGGTACCCTGTATGTTACTTTTAGGGTTCTCCTTGTTTTTTTTAGCTTTTCTGACAGTGTGGATTATAGGTTTATAATGCTTTGCTCTGTGTCTAAAATCCATATATGAGTGAGTACATACTATGTTTGTCTTTTGTGATTGGTTTACCTTGCTCAGGGTGGTTTCTTCTGGTTAAATCCATTTGCTTGCAAGTTTCAAGATTCCATTGTTTTTTTCCAGCTGAATAATACTCCATTCTGTAAATGTACAACATTTTCTCTATCCATTCTTGAGCTGAGGGGTATCTAGGTTCCTTCCAGGTTCTGGCTATTACAAATAATGCTTCTAATGAACACTGTTGAACAGTTGTCCTTGTTGTATGAATGTGAATCTTTGGGTATATGCTTAAGGGTAGAATTGCTAGATCTTGTGGTAGACTGATTCTCATTTTCTGAGAAACTCTGTATTGATTTCCAAAGTGGTTGGATGAGTTTGTACTCCCACCTGTGATGTGAGCTTGTTGGGTAAGATATCATTATTCAAATAATACCAGCCAAGCGCAAGCCAGAGTGTGTCCAGAGGCAGCAAGCTAAGGAGGCCAGAGAGACAGGGAACTCGCATATGTCCCTGAACCTTAAGAACCCCCAATATGTCATCCTGATCATCCCCCAACCACGCCTTGACAGGCATGGTTAAGCACAACTGTAGCCAGCCCTTAGGAGATGTGGTTACGGTGTCTCCCTACAATTCCCCTTTTAGTGTAAAAGAGGATTAAAACATAATAGTGTAAAACATCCAAAATTAACAATCATATAGGTAAAATACAAGAAGATACTATAATCTGCTATTGCATATCCTAGCTATGTCTATTCCAGCTGAGCCCTAAAGTCATCTGAAAGGTGTGTCCAACCTGAACACCTCCTTCCAATTCAAACCCTAAACAATAGGAAAGTTAATCCTAACTAGACTTGCACCACCCTAAAAGACTATAATGGGGAACAGGGGCATAGCATCTTTCAAGTAACTTCCTGCTGAAATGGGTCGATGGTAGTCTTATGTGGTCCTATGGAAAGAAAATGCTAGTAGATTGAAAATCTCTAATGGGTTATATCCAGTCCATGTTAGATGGGATTTGCTTGATTAAAGATATAGGTTGAAATCCTCAACTTGATTGAAGTCATTACTAGAAGCTCTGGTCAGAGTGTCAGTTGAAACGGAGTAAGTTGGATCCAGTGCATTCAAGGAGGTATGGCCCAATTCCTTTTCTGGAGCATCCTGGGATTGTTGTCAGCTGGTTCTTCATTGGCTGTGTGGGACTCAAACATAAGTGTTAGCAGAGAAATGTTTGCTTGTATATATATGCATACTAGGAAAGGCAACAATAGGAAAATAACAATTATGAGAGGGTGTACACGTTGAAAGAATGAATCAAGAAAAGACAAAAGGAAGTCCTCAAATTCTTCATTTATTCTGTATTACATTAGTTGGCTTCTTGATATAATACAGAAATGATGGGGGAAGTGCTTTTGTGTGTTTGTCTTACTATCTGGATGATAAATAAAACACTGTTTGGCCAGTGAGGCAGCTCTTTGGCAGGACTAGGAGTCAAGGGAGATTCTGGGAAATGTAGTAGAAAAGGTTTTCTAGGCAAGAAGTGACATACCAAGGAGACTCATATTTAAGCAATTAGAAACAGGAAGTGTCCCCCCCCACTCTTCCTCCAGTGGCGCCATGTGAGCCACCGGCAAGAGAGTGCGCCAATGGAAGGCACCCTCTATAAAATAAGTCTTATAAAATATATAGATTTATGATAATAAAGACTGAGATAACAGATGAGAAATCCTAGTCATTGGCCAAGCAGCTTTGTACCTAATATGTCTCTGTATTATTTTGTCCATCCACGAGGCAGGCAGAATTTGGGTGGCTGGTGGAGACCGCCCATGTGGCGGTAGAGCTCGGGCAGCTTTGGTGGAAAGATTTATCATTACAGAATGGTTTCAGTTAGTGGGATGACCCCATGCCCCAAGGTTCCCAGAGAAAGAGGGAAACCTGCCGCCACAGCCTGCCCTGTCTGGTCGCTGAGAGGCATCCAGGCAGGTTCCATATGCTCGTACTGTCCCAGCACTCTTGGGATTTGGACTCTGCACTCCCAAGATGATAAAGACAGATCCAGATAAAGAAAAACCTCTAACGGTTTATACTGCATTTAAAAATATACGTAGGCTTGTGAGAAAATAATAACGGGAGGAAATAGAGTAGCTGGTTGTGGTGTGCACACCGGTAGGATTTGATGAAGGAAGCAGAGGCCAACAGATTTCCAAAGAGAATCCCTGTCTCAGAAAAAATGAAACAAAATAAAGTAATAAAAAAGCCACATAAAGGTGGAAAATACACAGAGAATATGGATACTATATGCCATATTGTTGCCTTTAAATTGTTTGATTCCTGAGAAAAGACTTACTGCTGCTATAAATGCTGCTAAATTAATCCAACTTATATATTTAAAAAAATGCTTTGACTTCAAAATTTAAGTCTAATGAAGGCTACTTGGAAAAAAAGTTTTTTCTTGTGTTTCCACAGAAAATGAAAAGCTGTGGATTCCTTCCAGACTAATATGGTTTGATTAAGCAAGACCCCCTTAAGCTAAGATGATAACAGCCTTACAGACACAAAAACAAGGACTTGGTCAGATTTCTGTGTTTTATCATGATTCCAATGGTATGAATATTGCCCCCAATCAGCAGGAAGCAGTTTAGAATGAACGACGCCCATATTCCCAATTATTATTTATGATTGTTTCCATTTAATTGGGGTTGGTTATAAATGATAATGAGCATAGTCATTTTTTGAGACAAATGGGGAATAGGATATAGGAACGAACACTTTGCATTGGCATGGATTTTCATTTATTGATATATGTATATATCTCCTCTTGTTTAGGTATTGTGTTTATACAGATTGTTTAGAATGATATGCATAATTAAATACAGGTTATATTGTTACATATAATAGTCAGAACTTATAATTAGGTTAGTTAGGTTTTCTAGACATAAAGAAATGTATTGGAGATGAATAAGTATTCTTTAAAACTTTCGAAGATCTACAAAAATATGGCATTTAAATGGTTTAGGGTTTTTCTAGGCAGTGAGACACAACTGCTCCTGGCACACCAATTACATCATTGAGGAGGATGGGCATCGAAGAAACTCCTTGTGGAGTTTGCTTTCAACATGGAAAGATTAGCCATTTGGACAAGAAACTTCTCTTGTCTGGACTGTTTGTTGCTGTATAAACTGTACATGCAGGGCCCACAAGAAAATGACTGTTGAACTTACAACACAAGATAGTACTGAAGGGTTATTGTTAAAATGGAGATGTGTGCCAGACACACTGTGGCCTATGGGCTGAAGATGGATGCCCTAACATTACAGAGGAAGTTAGGGTGACTCTCCAGGTAGCCAGATGTCTCTGTGAATTCTAGAGTTTATATATTTTCTTTCTGTGGTCTTTGATAGAGTTGAAGACAGATAGTTTTGGTTATAGTTTTCTTCAGTTATTATAAAAGATAATTTATCCTTCTTTTTATTTAGACAGAAAAGAGGAGATGATGGGGGAAGTGCTTCTGTGTGTTTGTCTTACTGGATAATAAATAAAACATTGTTAGGGCAATGAGGCAGCAAGTTAGGCAGGACCTGGAATCAAAGAGGATTCTGGGAAATATAGTAGAGAAGTGGTGTTCCAGAGAGGAAGTGACACAGCAAGGAGACTCATATTCAAGCAAGGAGAAGCAGGAAGTGTCCACTTTTCCTCTCTGCTCTTCCTCTAGCAGCGCCATGTGAGCCACCGGCAAGAGAAGGTGCCAGCGGAAGGCATCCTCTATAAGATAAGTCTTATAAAATATATAGATGTATGATAATAAAGACTGAGCTAGCAGATGAGAAATCCTAGCCATTGGCCAAGCAGCTTTGTACCTAATATGTCTCTGTATTATTTTGTCCATCCAGGAGGCGGGCAGAACTTGGGCAGGTGGCAAGCCACCTGGCAATAGGGATAGGGCGGCTTTTGAGGAAAGATTTATCGTAACACAGAAACTCAAAACTTTAATTAAACAATGTGCTGTATTTTTGAGGAAAGCCAAATCCAACTCTAAATACAGGGTTGATATAATTGAATAGGGACTGGGAAATGAAGAGAAATAGAGTTATTTGACTGACAGCTGTAAAGTTTACCATACAGCAAGTTCCTTTTGTTTGATGGTTATAGCTACCTTCTTTTCTTAAGCATCTACCCATGTAGTGTTCTTGGACTTCTGGAGATGTGTTTTCCTGTGAAGATAGAAACAAAGCACTTCCCTTTCCTTTGGGAGGCTTTTATTATTTTATGATGTATACCTCAGTAAATACCTGTCAGTCGTCCTTGTCGAGAGGGTTGTCTTTGTCAACTCAAATGTTGATCAACATTGATGGTATCCAAAGTTTTTCTTCTCCTGTGGAAACAAATGCAAAAACCCTACCCCAATGTAACACATATCCAGCCTTCCATACCGAGGTCAGTACATCTTTGAAGTACACTGGTTGATTCAATTCAGCAGTTTTTTCCATAGTCCAGTGTCTTTCTGCAGCTGTTTGTCCTTTGTCATTGGCATTAAGAAAGTTTAGTGTCAATAAAGCATTATGCAATCTGTTTGGCAGCTTTTGACTTACCAGCTAGTCTATGGAGCATCTCCTTAAGCCTTCCTATAAGATCTTTCAATGACTGCTTGTCCTGTAGTATTTTGTGGTATCCCGGTGACATGCTTTATACTATAATGTTTGGAGAACTGTTCCATTTTTGTGGAGACATATGCCGGAGCATTGTCAGTTTTTATCTGTGCAGGTATAGCCATAACTGCCATCACCTCTAGAAGGTGTATAATAACAGAATCAGCTTTTTCAGAGTTGAGAGCAGTAGCCCATTGTAAACCTGAGAATGTGTCAATAGTATGCTGCACATATTTCAAATTTCCAAATTCTGTAAAGTGAAAGACATCAATCTGCCAGATCTCATTCCTCTGGATGCCTTTAGGATTGCAGCCTGCTGGCAGCAGAATTTGGTTATAAAAGGAACAAGTAGGACAGTTTCTCACTATCTCCTTGGCTTCTTTCCAAGTGACGGAGAATTCCTTTTTTTAAACATTTGCTTTTTACATGATTTTTTTAAATGAAATTCTGTGGCTTCCAGCACACTAACAATTAATCAATGATCAATCTCATTATTGCCTTGTGCTAATGTGCCTGGCAGACCTGTATGGGATCTGATATGCATAATGTATAGAGGATTGCTTCTGTTTCTGATGGTTTCCTGTAAATGTAAGAACAACGAGGTTAATTCCACATTATCAGGGATGAATTCTACAGTCTCTATGTGTAAGACAACTCTGTCTGCATATGGGGAATCAGTAACTATGTTAAGATGTTTTATGAAATCCATGAGCACCATGAGAATTCCATATAATTCTGCCTTCTGTACAGATGTGTACAGACTTTGAACTACTTACCTCACCTGCATTATAACCAGCCTTACCTGATTTGTTAGCATCAGTGTATAAGGTAAGATCTCCAGAAATGGGAGATTGACTTACATTCGAGGAAGAATCCAGACTGTCTTTTTGTGAATTTAATTCTGTCAATTTTGGGATAATTGTTGCTAATTTTTCCCAAAAATCAGTAAGAGCTATTTGCCAATATTCATTATCCTTCCATAAGAGGAAATTTCCTCATTAGTTAAAGGTACTATAATTTCTGCTGGATCTTTTCCATTCAGCTGACAAAGTCTTAATTTGCCCTTTAAAATCAAATCAGAAATCTTTTCTATGTACATCTTTAACTTTTTTTTCTGTTTATGTGGCAGAAATATCCATTCTAATAAAGTGTCTTCCCTCTATATCAAAATTGCAAAAGGATATTCTCTGGCTGGCAAGATGAACAGAATGAAGTCTAAATCAAGGTTTATCTGATCTACATGCACATCCAATATTCTGTTTTCTACCCATTGTAGTTCTTTTTCTTCCTCGGCAGATAATATTCATGGACTTTTTAGGTACTTATCACCTTTCAGCGCCATTTTTAAGTGTTTAAAGTCATGACCTTCTACCAAAATAATCTTCTGTAATTGAGAAATTACTCCTAGTAGCTTCTGAAGACTTTTAAGAGTTTGATAACGATGATCCTTTCTAATTTGCACCTTCTGTGGCCTGAGTCATTGTAAGTCAATCTTATAACCTAGATAGTTAATAGAATCTCCTCTTTGTATCTTTTCCGGGGCTATCTGTAACCACCATCTAGGCAGAACTTCCCTCACCATGTTAAACCTACATTCCAAAGTTTCCTTATTGGAATCTGATAAAAGAATGTCATCTATAAAATGATAAAAAAGAGATTGTGGGAATTTTTTATGAAATATTTCCAAAGGTTGTTGTACAAAGTGTTAACATAAAATAGGACTGTTTATTATCCCGAGGTAAAACCTTTCACTGATATCTCCGAACTGGCTGTGAGTTATTATGAGTTGGTACAGTAAATGCAAATTTCTCTCTATCACTTTATTGTAATTTTATAGTGAACAAAACATTCTTTCAGGTCAATTACTATAATCAGCCATCCTTTAGGTATTAAGGAAGGCAGTGGCATTCCAGGCTGTAGATAGCCCATAGGTTGAATTACCTTATTTATGGCTCTCAAGTCTGTCAGCATTCTCCAGTTACCTGACTTCTTCTTGATAACAAATACAGGAGAATTCCAGTAGCTGGTAGACTCCTCTATGTGACCAGCCTCTAGCTGTTCCTGTACTAACTTTTCTAGAGCCTCTCGCTTCTAAGAGGTCAAAGGTAATGCCATATCCAGATAGGATCATCTGTAAGCCATTTTAATTGCAGGGCCTTTGGTTCCTCTGAAGGTCTATCATTTGTATTTATTTTCTGTATAGCCTGGATGGTTGGTTACCATTTTCAATAGCGTCTTACCTGATCCTTCCTACCATCCAGCAATTTTCTAAAATTCATATTTGACATTGGAGGGATGTTAATTTGAGTATTCCTTTGCTGTAAGAGATCACGACCCCTGAAGTTTATAGCTATATTTGCCATGTAAGGTTTCAGTCTCCCTTTCTGTCCTTCTGGTCCAATGCAGACCATGGAGCGAACACTGTTGAACTCTAGATAGTGTTCAAATACCCCAAAACGGTGCATTCGCTTGCCTGAGTGGCCATTCCTTTGGCCAGGACTTGTGGGTAATGATAGTGACGTCCGTGTCTGTGTCCAGTATCCCGTTAATAATTTCATCATTAAATTGTACCCATGAGGTCACTTGCCTTTGATTGAGGTCTGCCAAAATATGTGCTTTTCATCTTATCCAGTCTTTCCTGATTCTTTATCGATAGCCAAACTATCATCTATGGCATTGCCATCTTTTACAATAGATAAAGAACTATCAATTCGTGACAGATTGTCTTCTACAGTTACTGGAAATGACCAAACATCCTGCATATTATAGTCAATGTGGGCAGTATGCAAAACCCATTCTTCTAGTGGAGCTGTTCTGATCGTCAAAGGCAAAAGTATTCTTTTGCATATTGGGTTTGCATTGTCATAAGCTAAGGTATATACAATCGAACATCTTATCACTGAATCTGTTACTTGTAAGTCTACTGCTCTGGTCAACCAGTCTAAGAAGTCCTTAAATACTTCTATTTGTCCATGTTCTATTCTGGTATGAGCTCCTAGTCATTCCCCTGGCTCACAAACCTTAACCCATACGTTTAGTGCTGCTTTCCTGCATAGGGACACCATATGGTTGTCATATTCAGCCTGAACCTCTGAGTCAGCATAAATACCTTCTCCTAGGATTTTTTCAAGAGGTGCATCAAGACCATCTGTAATGGCTTGAGGCTCTAGAAGCTTTCCTCCCTCTCTCAGTAATGCCTTCCATTCAATTTGACAAGAATTCTCAACGACAGTTGACACCATTTCTAACCAATCCTCGGGCATCACTCTGTTAAAGGTGGCCCATGAATGTAACAGCTATTTTACATATGGGCTATGAAGAGCATAGGAGACAACTGATTCTTTAATATGTTTAAGATCTTTCAACTGGATAGGTTGCCACACATATGCCACCTGTCCCTGGGGGTGTTTTTTAGTTGGTGGCTTTTCTACCACTATTGCTGGGTAGATGAATGGTGTATATGTAATGACTTTAGAATGATTGAAATACCTGTTTGGAGTAGGTGCCTCAGCATGGAGCAATTCCATCTCCTAATTCTCAAATTGGTCCTTGAGCCTAGCAACGACATCCTCATGGGAGGTTTTAATCTCATTCATCACAAAAGATTCAAGCCATGATAATGAATGAATGAATTGCTGTGACTGTTGTTATACAAGGTTTTCTAGATGTGTAATACGTTCATCCCTAGCTAGCATCTGGGTAGCATGGAGACTGGCATCCAGGATTTGAAATTTAGAATCAAGGTTGTGATTTGCCATAGCAATCGACTTGATAGACATTTCTAGTTGATTACCTATGTTCTGTAATTCATCTTGCAAGCTTTGAAACTTAAATCCAACTCTACTATTGTACCTCTTGTGTTTTTCAGCCATTGATTTAATGGCATTATCCAATTTTTGAAACCTATCCTGTGTATCTTGCATCTTAGTAACAAAACTATAGGACAGAGAGGCTATCTGAGTTTCCAGTCGATCCAATTGTTTAAACCTGTCCTGGGTATCTTGCATCTTAGTATCTAGAGAGTAGGACAGAGAGGCCATATGAGTTTCCAGTTAGCTACATATATTCTTTAATTCATCATGGTCCTCTGCCTTCCTAGCCTCTAACACCTCTGAAATGGAGCATCTCTCTATGTTTATGATATTATAAATGCACTGCATTTCAGCTTGGGTAGTAGACAGCTCTGTCCATATCATATAAAACATAGAGCAAAGCTTATCATCTAGCTTCTGTTCTACCTGCTGCATAAATCTATCATGGGTCAATCTGGTCTCCAAAACCTCATTACGTAAAGTTTGCAAAATTAGCCTTCTCCCTGTTCCTGAGAAATGACAATATGTATATTAATACATTCACAGCCAATAAGGCATATAGGCCAATATTCAGCAGGTCAACCTATTCCTCGAACATTGAATTTACATAAGAATTAGAAAGGTTGCCAAGTGGGAAAGACAATAGAAATTTGGCCATATTTACCAGTGATGTCATCTCCACTTTGACCAGCAGGTGGTGGAGTTGCATTTATTTTAATTAGGACCTGAAATTTTCAGAAAAATACTAGGTACTAGAAGACCTACAGATTGTACCTGGTGGAGACCAAGCTTGGCGGGTGTTGCTGTCCTGAAGCCGGGGCCGTGTTGGTGAGTATTTTCTGTGGATAAAAGCTGCAAGCCAGTGGTTGTGCCAGCCATGTAGACATGTACACAGCTAGATTTGAGCGAGCTTGGGGTGGTGGGTGCGCGGTTTTTCTGCCAGCAGCTAGGCAGAAGCTAGCTAGCCTTGAATGATCTCGCATCCTTAGTGCAAATTACAAATTGCTGCTGGGAGCAGCAAAACCCACAGAGAGGCCTGTGAAAGATTTAAACTCTCCAGCGTGGGGCAGGAGGGCTGGTGGGCAGGCATGAGAGGGGGACTGCAGGAGTTCCATCTTGGGCAAGGGCAGGAAGTGGAAAAGTTGCCAGGATGCATGTTTAACTCACCATTCAGCTTGTAGCATAGTGGCAGGTCAGTGGGCAAAGTCATGCGTTTTCTCACAGAGGTGGGTGGAGATACTGCAGTCTGCGGAGTCACGGAGACTCTGGGTGCCTCTGCAGTTTATGAGCCAGGCAGACTTTCCTGGTGGAAAGCAGAGGCCCCAAGTGGGCTTGAAAGAGCAGGGATGGGTCATGGATTTCAGTTGGGTGCCAAGTGTGACATGAGCTTGTAGGTTAAGATATCTTTATTCAAGTAATACCAGCCAAGCGCAAGCCAGAGCATGCCCAGAGACAGCAAGCTAGGGTGGCCAGAGAGAGAGAGGGTGCTCCCACATGTCCTCGCACCTTAAGAACTCCCCACAAGTGATCCTGATCATCCCCTGACCATGCCCTAACAGGCGTGATTAAACACACCTGTAGCCAGCCTTAGGAGGCATGGTTATGGTGTCTTCCCTACACCCACCAGTAGTGAAAGAGTGTCCCACTTTCTCCACATCCACTCCAGCATAAGCTATCATTGGTGTTTTTGATTTTAGCCATTTCTGACAGGAGTAAGATGGTATCTCAGTGTTGTTTTGATTTGTATTTCTCTGATGGCTAAGGATGCTGAGCACTTTCTTGAGTTTCTATCAGCCATTTTAGACCTTATTGAGATTTCTCTTCTTAGTTTTATATCCCACTTTATAATTGGATTATTTGGTATTTTGGGGATTAGCTTCTTGAGATCGTTATAAATTTTGGAAAATATCTCTCTGTCAGATGTGTGGTAGGTGAACATCTTTTCTCACTCTGTGGGCTGCCATTTTGTTTTGTTGATGGTACCTTTGCCTTACAGAAGCTTCTCAGTTTCAGGAGGTCCCATTTTTTAATTGTCAAACTCAATTTCTGTGCTACTGGTATTATATTCAGGAAGCAGTCTCGTGTACAAGTTCCTTCAAGGGTACTTCCCAATTTCTCTTGTAAGATTTTCAGCGTGGCTGGATTTATGTTGACATTTTGATCCAGTTGGACTTAAGTTTTCTGCATGTTGATAGATTTGGATCTATCTGCAGTCTTATACATGCCAGCAAACAGTTATGACAGCACCATATTTTGAAGATGCTTTCTATTTTCTATTGTATAATTTTAGATTTTTTGTAAAAATATTCAGGTGTTATTAGGTGTGGGGGTTAAAATCAGTTTTCATTTTAATTCCATTGATCCACCTGTCTTTTTTAGCCAATACCCAGCTGTTTTCAGGACTATAGCTCTATTATAGAGCTTGAAGTCAGGGATGGTGATGCCTCCAGAAGTGCTCTTATTGTACAAGGTTGTTTTGGTTATCCTTGGTCTTTTGTGGTTATACCTTCTGAATGCTGAGATTAAAGCCATATGTCATGATTCTCAAAAATATATCTTCACAGCATGGGAGAAGAGGACATGAGGGAGCAAGAAGATTGTGTCAGGGGAATAATAGAGGAGAGCAGGAAAGAGATAACAAGATAGAGGACTATTATAGGTTTAAAAAGAAGTCTGACACTAGGGAAATATCCAGAGTTCTACAAGGATGACCCCAACTAAGAATGTAAGCAATAGTGGAGAGTCTACATTAAATTCCATTTCTTGATAATGAGATTGATGACTACCTTATATACCATCCTAGAGCATTCATCCAGTAGCTAATGGAAACAGAAGCAGATACCCATAGCTAAACACTGAGCCAAACTCCTAGAATCCAGTTGCAGAAAGAGAGGAGGGATGAGCAAAGGAGTCAAGGTCAGACTGAAGTAACAGCTGACCTGAAAAAGGGGTAGATCATGGATCCCAGGCATATCTGGGAAAATAGCATAGGACCGAACCAGACTCCCTGAATGTGAGTGTCAGTTAGAAGGCTTGGGCAGTCTGGTAGTGAATCGGTATTTATCCCTAGTGTGTGAATTTACTTTGGGAGTCCATTCCACACAGAGTTATTATGTAATAATCATTAGTGCCTGCATTTGGCACCATTTGTCAGGGCTAGATTCCTTGAAAAGAGGCTATTAAGGCCATGGTGAAAGTGCAGCCTCAAATGAGGTATAAGTTTCAGGATTGAAGGATTCATAGAGAGACCAAGGTGATAACTGCCTTGGAAGACATGAAGGTGTAATGGAGAGCAGCTAAACCTTGACAACAATTGGAAAGGCCTGGGTTCCTGATTGAAGCCCAGAAGTGGCTATTAGTGAAGGTGCTGCTCACTTACAGAGTCACTAACAATTTGGAAATTTTACCACCAAAACCAGCAGAAGCCAAGGTTTGCAATCCAGCCTGGGCCTAAAAAACAAGCTATGTGAGTTCCTCAAAGCCATATGGAGCATAAAAGATAATACATGAATACCCAATGCCTGACACTGAGATTTTTAAACTATTGGACATTGGTTTTGAGTTTATCAGATGTTGGCTGTCTCTTTGTTCTTCCATCCTGGAGTAAGAACATAACTTATTTTTTATTTTTTAGGTGTGCTCAGCTCAGAGATTTGGAATTTTAGACACATTGTAGATGTATTAGAGAATTGGAGTATTTTAGATTCTTTGAATATTTTAGGTATGTTGGATATCTTAGACTTGAACTTTGAATATTTTAAAGAAACTGAGCTTTTAAAGTCTTTGTACTTATAAAAATGTATAAGTACTGGTTAGCTTTTAAAATTTGGAAATTTTGTAATACCATATTTATATTGACCTACCTTTGGGATAACAAGAAAGAAAAGGTAATGGTTTAATGTATTTGTGTGTCAAGTTGACAGGAAACAACTTCACTGACTAACTTTATGTAAAATTAACCCAAGCCAGAGTTATCTGGGAAGAAAGAACTTGAATTCAGAAAATATCCCTAAAGTTTTGGCTTTGTATTTTCTTTATTTATAATTATTATTGGAGGGCCAATATAACTGTGGGTAGTGCCATAGCCTTCTTTCCATGTTTATCACATTAATAGGAATTGTAATCAATACACTGAAGTAACATTTCTAATTTGTAAGTATAAAGTCATTGAGTCATTAGCCAAAATGCTGCCATAGAGTACCAAAAACATAGTCAATTGTCAAGATTATTTGTTATCCTTAAAATCTGACAGCAAGATCCTATTGCTGAAGATACCAGTTACTTATTACATTGAACATGGTAAAAACTTGAGTTCATGCCTAACTAAAATTTAACTCCTACCGAAAAGCATTTATGTTTCCTGACAGTATATTACACAACAACAGAGGAGAAAAATAATCAGCAATGTCAGTCAGCTACAATCCTTATGACCAACAATGAAGATCTGTCTGTAAGGAATATGGATATAATCATAGTATAAATATTATTGGAGTAACAAACCAGTCTTTTATTGAATTCAAGGTCCACTGATAAAGTGGCCAAGAACCTGACACTAGATAGGTCATGGGCCTAGGTAAAAACCTAAAGAAATACAATTATAAAAGGAACATAGTAATAAAATGACTCTAGAACCAAGGATAACCACACTGTTAAAATCTCATCAGAGTTGCTTCTTTCAGTACATGAACATTGTCACAGAGACCCAAAATTGGACAATGTTCAGACAGTCAGAGATTTTGAAGCTCTCAGTCATGATTGGGATTTCCTTATTCAAACAATTATAGTCTTGTCTCGGGGATCAGTGTGAAGACTAGGCAAAAAGATTCTAAGAGACAGGGAAAGTGATTACTGTATGCAAACTGTGTCTTTCAGCTACAACAGGGCTGGAACAGGTATGATTTCAGACACTGTGACATCATACACAAAACCTTTGCAAATTCAAACCATGTAAAATCTCAGAACTGAGAAGGGGAAGTAGACACAGTATCCCATCCCTTACCAAGAAGTTATCTTCAACTGATTATTGCTGCAAATGCAAATAAAAACAAGTTTTGCCAATTGAGTGACATCAGACATCAATTATACCCCATGCAATACCTCATGCCTGAACTACTGAAATAACAGAAAACATCTCCATATTTTGTATGTTTTTTTGTTGGTACTTTTGTTTTATTTGCTTGCTTTTATTTATGTTGTTAATTTTATGTTTTGATTGAGATTTTTGTTTTTATTTGAGGTTTGTGTTTTCATTTGAGAAAAAGATGGGGAAGGTACCTGAAGTATGTTTTTTGGGAAAGTGTACAGCATCTGGGAGGATTTGGAGTATTAGAAAGAATGTGGTCAAATACATTGTATAATTTTTAAATGTATAAATAAATATTTTAATATACTTCACTTCATTTCTTCATTCCATTTCCTCCATCCAACATCCAACCCAGCGCATATATATATATATATATATATGTATATATATATATATGATTAAATGATATAACCCTCACAGACTCATATGGCTTAATGCCTAAATGCTTAGTCACAAGATGTAGTCTCATTAAATGAATGTGTCACTGAGTGTGGTATATGAGGTTTCATAAACTCAAGTAATTCCTGTTGAACCTATATTTCCATTGTAGTAACTGCTCGAGATATAAGTTCTAACCTACTATTCCAACACCATCCATCCCTGCCTCCAGAAATGCTCCCTTTTATGATGGATTCAACATCTGATATTAAAATTTAAATGATTTGTTTTATAGCTTGTCTTTGTAATGTGCTTTGTAATGACAATAGAAGTGAAACTAAGACATAAGTTGGTAATAAGAAGCAGCATATTTCTGCTAGACAGCTAATTATGCATTTTTTGAAAAATGTGAAAACTCCTTGACTTTGTACTAGACACATGGTTGAACATTAAGAGCAAGGATTAACAGGCCATCCTAGTAGATCTTGTGAGACATTAGTACTGAGAGTAATGTAGACTGCGATGGGCCAAGTGAAAATGTGTCAGAGGGGAAAAACATTAAAAACTGGATTAGAAACCATCTTGACATATTTTAGGAATGAATATGGTTGTTTTTTTTCTTGTAGTAAGAATCTGATTGAAACTATATTGAAGAGAGTTACACAGATTTTATTTGCAGAGATTTCAAGTCAACCTGCATTGATTGAATCTGTCAAGTACTTATTAGTAATCAAATTTATGCATATATAAAGTGAAAAAGAGCAAGTTTTGCAAAAAGAAATACAAAAGGCAGAGTTACAGAAGAAAAAGAGAATTAGGAATTCTATTGCTATGTTTTCCTGGTTGTAGTTAACTTCCTTGGGTTTGAGTTTTCCTTCCAGAACTTTCTGTTTGGCTGGATTAATGGATATGTATTGTTTAAATCTGGTTTTGTCATGGAATAGATGTTTTCTCCATCTGTAGTGATTGAAAGCTTCGCTTGGTTAATAGTCTTGGCTGGCATCGATGGTGTATTAGTGTAGGTAAAATATTTATCCAGGACCTTCTGGCTTTCAGAGTTTCCATGAAAAAGTAAGGTGTAATTCTGATAGGTTTGCCTTTACATGTTACTTAGTCTTTTTCCTTTGCTCTTAGTATTCTTTCTTTATTCCGTATGTTTGGGGTTTTGATTATTATGTGGCAATGATACCTTTTTGTGCTTCACTCTATTTGGTTTTCTTTAGACTTCTTGTACTTTCATTGGCATGTCTTTCATTAGGTTGGGAAAGTTTTCTTCTATGATTTTACTGAATACGTTTTCTGTACCTTTGAGATGGGTTTCTTTACCTTCTTCTATAGCTATTATTCTTAGGCTTGGTCTTTTCTCAGTTTCCCATATTTCCTGGATATTCTGTGTTAGGGATTTGCTGGACTTAAGATTTTCCTTGGTTCATTGAGTCTATTTCTTGTAGTGTATCTTCAACTCCTGAGATTCTCTCTTCCATTTCTTGTATTCTGTTGGTTATTCTTGCTTCTGTAGTTCCTGTTCGTTTACTCAACGTTTTTATTTCCAGCATTCTCTCAGTTTGTATTTTTTTTATTGTCTATATTTCAGCATTCAGGTCTTGAACTGTCTGAATTGTTTCCTTCAGCTATTTCTATTTTCTTGGCTGTCCTTAAGAGATTTGTTGATTTCTAGTAATTTTTTCTTTTTAGTTTTTTTTTTCCCGCTTCTTTAAGGGATTCTCTCATATCCTCTTTGAGGCCCTCTATCATTTTCATGAAGATGTTTTTAAGATCATTCTCTTCTGCATCATCTGTGTTGTGATGTCCATGTCTTGCTGGTGTAGGGTCCCTAGATTATGGTGGTGTCATATTGGTTTTTCTGTTGTAGAATGTGTTTTTCGATTGTCTTCCTCCCATCATTTCTTGAGGTGTGTGTAGAAGGAGTATCTTCCTCACCTGGTGGGTATGGAACTAAGGTTCCCTTCTGGTAGGTGTAAACAGATCCAATACTCTAATGTCTATCCTGTTTCTGTGGATGGTGGCAGGACTGGTACGGGGAACTTGGCAGTCTCTCTGTGTGTTGTATCCTTCAGAATTGGGGTCCCTTGTGAGCAACCCCTAGCCCAAGGTGTCCCCAAGAAGGGCTAAGGAAGAAGGGCCAGAAATAGCCCCAAATATACTTAGTATTGTGGAAGGAGGCAGGACTGGCACTGGGGACCTGGAAGTCTCTGGACGTGCTGGATCCCTCCACCAAACTGGGATCAGTGTCTTCAAACTGATACTCCCTCCAGTTAGTACTTCAACCTGTGAAAAGAAAATACCTCAGAAGTTTTCTGTTTCCAAAAAGCAACAACAGAAAGTTTATGCAGGTGTAATTCAAGGAGAGGGTCTTATTCTGTAATAAGTTGGCAGCAGATCATGGTAGCATTAACCATGTGCTAGTTTTGGTTTTCAAGTCACAAAGTACACAGCAGTAAAGTGTGATCGTCCTCTACAGTAAAAGGGAGAATCTGATACAAGGCCTTTGACCTGGGAGTCCCTTCATGGAGGTCCAGATAACCCATTGCCTGCAGCTGTAAGGTGAGTCCTGGAATTCACTAGAGACAGAAAAATGTTTGAGATGCTTTAACTATGTAATGTTTGCTAAGGAGAGCTGAAAACAAGGAGTGGAAATATCCATAGAGAGGGTAGTGGAAGTCTGGATTCAACTAAGTCCTTTGACAAAAGGTTTGGAATTTGCCCTGTTATTTTTTGTCCTTTTCTGATCTGGTATTTCCTCACTGTGTCCTTTACTTCCTTTTGGAGTAGGAATGTATATTCTGTGCCATTATATACTGAAATAATGTAATTTGCTTTTTTTATTTTAAAGGTGGTTATAAATGAAAAGATTACATTTTGTCTCAAAAGAGACCCTGGTCTTACAAGTGTCTATGTATTTAATTATGAAGAATTGTGAAGTTGGATTAAATCATTCACTTTATACTATGATATGGATAAAAGCCTATGACACTCAGGTAGTGAAATGTGTTAATTTGGATGATAGGGTTTCCATAGTATCATAATTTGATTCCTTGGTCCCTAGTTTGGAAATGAATGGGAAGGAGGTATTACCTTGTTAGAGATGTGGCACTGAGTGTGTACTTTGACCTTTTAAAAGCCCATGTCATTCCAATTGGCTGTTTTTCTGACTCATGATTGTTATCCCAACATGTAATCTCTCAGATTGGGCTACAATGCCATTCCTTCCCTCCCTACACCATGTTATCTGCTATAACAGTCATTAACTTACTCTGTGAAATGATAATCAAGAGAATCCAATTAATTCCTCTATCTTATAAATTACCTTTGTCCTGGTGTTTTGTCAAAACTATACAGAAGCAACTAATGCATAGACACAAATATGTATTTTTGCAAATATATGAATATATATGTATATATTCCTAAATGTATAATGCATAAATAAAATCAGTCCACATAAGTTTGTGTGTATGTATATGATTTGAGAGCTGACCACTCAGTGTTAGATGAGAAATTTGGTGGTTCTTCACTGAGGGAGACTATCCTGCTCTATGCATTCCTATTTCCTTTAGTTCTTTGTTTACTATTGAGACCTCATATGATTTTCCACTTTCTGTATTATCATGACTATTGGTATTATACCTGTCTGGATCTTGTTTAGGCTGTCATATTGATGAAACTTTATGAATGCAGCTTCTTTGGCAATTAGACAAATTTACCAGGAATGCTTATTGTTCTGGCTCTTACAGTTTTTTCAACCTCTTCTAGTAAAATCTGTCAGCCTTAGGTGCAGGAGTTGATATGTAGATGTATCAATTTAATAATGTATATATGTCTAATACAAGTTTATGCATGTGAGTGCAGTGCTCACAGAGTCCATAGAAGAGTGTTAAATTACCTGGACCTGGAGTTATAGACAGCTGTGTTCTGGAATTGGGTTACAAGGAAGAACTCTATGCTACTAATCATTGAGCTACCTCTTTTGCTCTTCTCAGTATACTTTAAAAAATTAAGCTTCAACCACTTTTAGGTTCTTCAGCATTGAATCCTTGGAATCACCTTTAGAACATAAAAAAACTTGTTGTGAAAATTTAATAAATAATTAATTGAAGATGAAATTATTCCAGTGGCACTATTATAGCCATGGCCTGTGTTGAAGTCCCATGTCCCCAGTTTTCATAAATGGTGAAGCTGAGTCCCCAGGATCTGAGCCACTAACAGGAGTCATATTGGAGTCTGAGTGATGCACTGCCACTATAGTAATTTTGATCTAGTTGACCTTCACTACCACCTTGGGCCATTGTGAGATGCAGTTCTGGATGATGCCAAGGACCTTGTCTGGGTTCATGGTCCTAATGGGATTAGGGTCTGTATTGAACTATGAATCCCATGTTGCCACCAAAGGTCAAAATTATTTCAGGTGTTTGAGTCACAACCTGTGTCACTGTTGTTGTCTGGGGATCATGTGTCACTTCAGGGGTCCATAGGAACCATGTATGATGAAATGAGAGGGTCATGCTGAGCAAGCCCCACCCTTCACTGTCACTGGGATACCTGTCCCTCTCTCTTGCTAGACACTGCAGTAAGAAGGGTATAAACTGCACTCAGGAGAGATGGATGCATACCTCACCACAGGTGAGGAAGAATAGATCATGATGCTTTTGATATGGTGGAGCAAGCTCCACACACTTTCTTGAATGTGGTAGCCCCAGTAACCTGGAGTGACCAGTTCATCTACCACCCAGGTCCACAGCCAGGCTGTGAGTTGGCCAACCCTAAGATCTAGTCCATCTAGGATCTGCTGGTGTTCATGAAGGGACTGATCCTATGGAACTATATTCACAGGATCTCCATTACTTGAGGTGGCCAATGGATAGTCCAGAAGAGTTTCAGTGAGGATCCAGTGATGATGGTGTACCAGAAAACAGAGATTGTGAACCAGACAAATGACTCATTGTTGATTGAACAAAAGGGCATACTATGTGACACACCACTCTCTGTGCCATCAGGATGAGTGGGAAATAGTGTATTGGAGAGGTGGGAAAAATGGAGAGGCAAAATGGTTTTTGTCAGTATTGATTTGTTCTTGTCTTTTGTTTGTTTGAATGCATTGTTTTGGTTTGATTTTTAAATCTTCTTGGGGTACATTTGAGGGGTGAGAGGATGATATGTAGGGCTATGGGAGGTGAGTAGAATCTGGGTACATAATATGAAATTCCCAAAGAATCAATAAGGAAATTATGTTTTTAAAATATAACTATTCCTTGTATATATTCTCCATCACTGTAGTATGTCTTACATATGTGAACATTGTATTATTGAATCAAACAATGCTATTTTTTCTCCCAATGCACCAAATTTTATAAGCATTACAGCTACAAATGTATACTAAGAAATTTTGTAAACAAAATTCTCAGGACCTAAAAATATTATAACCATAAGCCTCTACAAAACTGAAATATTATTTTGCCTCTACCATTTGCCAAATTTCTTACAAAAGTGTTTTCTTCAATAAACAATTACTGATTTGCTGACATTTTCCACTCTTGTCAAATCCCTTCTGCATGTTTTTATCCCAGGAACTTTCTTGCTGCTCAAGGTCTGATGATGCACCTGCTTTCAATTTTTCTGTGGGTTTTAATTAACCTTCATCCTGCACTTTAACATGCACTCACACCTTTATTTCCTCCTCAAAGAAGAACCTGTATTTTCTAGCATACTTCCATATGCTGTGATGAAACAGAATTAGATGTTCTCTGCCTGGATGGAACAGTAATTGTCTTGTATTTAGGGAAATAACCCTGAAGCATAATCTTCCACCATGAGGAGGAAAGTAGACCATAAAAATAAAAATATCAGACATTCTGAGGAAAATAAAAATCAGAATTGTCTTCCTGTATCTCTCTTCCTACATTAGTCCAACTCCAAACCATCATTTACATAAGAAATAACTGCACTTAAAAAGGAGAAAAAAATGATTACATTTATGTTCCACTAAGATCAGTCCTAGAGAAATTCCAAGTTATTTTTCTAATCTTGGTGAGACAATTATCTGAGAACTAAAAAAGGGCATAGGAACAGAATTAGGATACTAATATTTCTAAGGACAACATATTACTAGAGTTTGTGGATGTCACTGTGGAATGCCAATTCTATTTGCA
The DNA here is from genome assembly GCF_003668045.3 of Cricetulus griseus. NCBI lineage: Eukaryota > Metazoa > Chordata > Mammalia > Rodentia > Cricetidae > Cricetulus > Cricetulus griseus. Next base: position 86,061,108 of record NC_048604.1, read on the forward strand.
GTGTTTGTCATACACTGACTGCTTTCCACAAATACGAAAAGAATTGGTGATATTGAAGTGTGAGTCTGGGATTCCTAAATTTAGACAACTGTGGTTTTGTATGTTAAAAATAGGCAGCAAACAGGTTTCTTTCTGATGACTCATTATTATTGTTATTTGCTGAAGAATGTTTGAAATTCTCTTAAGGATTATATTTTATTCATTCTTTGAATATTTCATATATGTATGAAAGGTGTTTTAATGGTATCAACCACCCATTGCCCATACAGTTCCTCTCAGACTCCTCTAATACATGGCCCAGTATCATGTCTGCTTATCGTAGCCACAAAATCCCAGCACAAAAATGAAAAAGCAGACACAAAATCTCACAATTGATCAGGAAGCTATTTTCAATGGATATCTACTGAGAAAGGCAAAATTGATTTTCTCTGATGAAGTGTTACTGTTTATATCAATCATATACTCCAGATCAGGCCCCATGCTCAGGAGTAGTTAGCCAACAAAAAGTGTGTATGTGTATGTTCGTACTCATTTTGTTTTCTTTGAATATTTTTAGACTTACTTATTTTTTTCATTAGTTTGTCAGTTTTGAATTTCACTCAATTGACTTTTATCTTTTTTCTTTTTCAGAGAGACAGTGAGAGAGACCAAGAAATGAAATTTTGTGTGAATGACAGTCAGCAGGGTCTATGAGGAGTAGAGGGATTGTAAAATGTCTAAATATTTTGAATAAAAAATAAAATGATTTTTAAAATCTTCAACAAATATCTGGTCAATAATGTTAGTGACTCAGAAAAAAACCACAAATTACATTTATTAAAACCTTATAGTGCTGGGTGTTGGTGGTGCATGCCTTTAATCCCAGCACTCAGGAAGCAGAGGCAGGTGGATCTCTGTGAGTACAAGGCTGGCCTGGTCTACAGAGCAAGTGCCAGGATAGGCTCTAAACTTACAAAGAGAAACCCTGTCTTGAAAAAAAAATAAAAAAAATAAAAAAAAAATAAAAACCAAAAAATAAAACCTGACAGTATTACAATTAGAAGAAAAATAATATAAAATATTTGCTTTGGAGTCATAGTATTTGAATAGAAATAATTCTAGGAAGAGATCACAGAAATGGGAGACAAGAATAAATGAATATCGAATAAGTTTCCTGCTAATGGTAAAATAAACATAAACAAGAAATCTGATTCAGAGTGTTGAACCAACTAAAAAACATCTCATTTCTGGGGGCCGAACTTCCAATTGCCCACCCTGGCAAATCCTGCCCCGGGATCTGCAGGCAGACTGAATTGGTCCCTGAGGACCCTGGAATCCTGACTCTGCTGAAATCTCTGGGCTATTCGGGCCCCCACATAGTGCAGAGAGTGCAGAGGTGATCTGCTTCAGCCCCTGCCTTGGACCCAACTTCTGTCAGCCCACCCTGGCAAATCCTGCCCAGGGATTTTCAACAGGACAACTAGACCCCTGAGGACCAAGCAACCCAAAGTCTGCTGACATATCTGCACAAGTGCTGCTCTCACCAACCTGGAGAGTGGGTGCCTCAGAACTGCCTGCACCCAACTTGAAACCAATCAGAGTATCAAAGTCAATTGCAAACACTTGAAGAGAACACCGGACACATACACAACAGGAAAGGAAGTGACACCAACTGTACTCACTGGAAGAAGAGATTGGAAGACGACAATAAAAAAACACATCCAACAACAGGAAAACCAATATGACACCATGAGAGTCTAGGGACTCTACACCAGCAAGACATGAACATCTGAACACAGAAGAAGCAGAAGAGAGCAACCTTAAAACAACTTCATGCAGATGATAGAGAACCTAAGAGAGGAAATCAGAAAATCCTTCAGAGAAATGGAAGAAAAGACAAACCAAAAGATGTAAGATATCAAGGAAAGCCAAAAAAGCCAATAAATACAATTAAACAGCTGAAGGAAACAGTTCAGGTCCTGAAAACTGAATTAGAGACAACACAGAAAACACAAACTGAGGGAATGCTGGAAGTTGAAAAGCTTAGTAAACAATCAGGAACCATAGATGAAAGCATAACCAATAGAATACAAGAGATGAAAGACAGAATCTCAGACGCTGAAGACAAACTAGAGGAAATAAACTCATCAAGCAAAGAAAATCTGAAGTCTAACAAATCCATTACAAAAACTATTCAGGAAATTTGGTACACCATGAAAAGACCAAACCTAAGGATAATAAGTATAGAAGAAGGTGAAGAAATCCAACTCAAAGGTGCAGAAAACATATTCAACAAAATCAGAAGAGATAAAGAAAGACATGCCAATGAATGTACAAGAAGCCTACAGACCACCCAATAGAGCGGACCACAAAAGAACATCCCCTCATCACATAATAATTAAAACACCAAACATACAGAATAAAGAAAAAATATTAAGAGCAGCAAGGGAAAAAGGCCAAGTAACATATAAAGGCCAACCTATCAGAATTACACCAGACTTCTCCATGGAAACTCTGAAAACTAGAAGGATCTGGATAGATATTCTACCAATTCTGAGAGAACATGGATGCCAGCTCAGACTACTATACCCAACAAAGTTTTCAATCACTCTAAATGGAAAAAATGAGATATTCCACGACAAAACCAGATTTAAACAATATGCAACGACTAATACAATCCTACAGAAATTACTGGAAGGAAACTCCAACCTAAGGAAATTAACTACACTCCCATAGAGATAGGCAATAGATAATTCCTCTCTACAAAAACACATAATAAAAGGCAGGGTAAATCCACATACAATACCAGTACCAACAAAAAACCAAAAACAAAAAAGAATAAACACTGAATGGAACTTAAATTCCCTCAATATTAATGGTCTTAACTCGCCTATAAAAAAAAACACAGGCTAACAGATTGAATATGAAGACAGAATCCATCCTTTTGCTACATACAAGAAACACACCTCGAATTCAAAGACAGACATTACCTCAGAGTAAAGGGTTGGGATAAGATACTCCAATCAAATGGACCCAAGAAACAAGCCGGGGTAGCTATCCTAGTATCTAACAAGATAGACTTCAAACTAAAATCAATCAAAAGAGATGAAGAAGGTCATTTCATATTCATCACAAGAAAAATCTATCAGGAAGTAGTCTCAATTCTAAACATCTATGTCCCCAAAACAAAGCACCAACATTCGTAAAAGAAACATTATTAAAACTCAAATCACAAATAAGGCCTCACACAGTTATAGTGGGAGATTTCAACACCCCACTCTCACCACTGGACAGGATCACCAGACAGAAACTTAAAAAGACAAAGGAACTAACAGAAGCTATCACCCACTTGGAATTAACAGACATTTATAGAATGTTCTATCCAAATACAAAAGAATGTACCTTCTTTTCAACATTACATGGAACCTTCTCAACAATCGACCACATACTTGGCAACATAGCAAAACTCAACAGGTACAAAAAGTTGGAATAATCCCCTGTGTCTTATCAGACCACCATTCTTTACAGTTAGACATCAAATCAAATCAAAGTACAAAAACCTACCAACTCATGGAAATTGAACAACATGCAATTGCAACATTCCTGGGTCAAAGAAGAAATAAAGAAAGAAATAAAAACTTCATAGAATTCAATAAAAATATTGACACAACATACCCAAACTTATGGGACACTTTGTAAGCATTACTAAGAGGAAAGTTCATAGCTATAAGTGCTCACATGAAGAAACTAGAGAATAGCCACAACATAGATTTGACATCACAGCTGAAAGCACTAAAAAAAATGGAAGCAAATTCACGCTGGTGGAGCAGACACCAGAAAATAATCAAACTGAAGGCAGAAATCAAAAAAGTCAAAAAAGAAAAGAAAACAATTCAAAGAATCAATATAAAAAAGAGTTGGTTCTTCGAGAAAATCAACAAGATAGACAATGCATTATACAAACTAACCAAAAGAAGCACATTCATACAACAAGGACATATGTTCAAAGATGTTCATTACAGCACTATGTAATAACCATAACCTGGAAGCAACCTAGATGCCCCTCAACTGAAGAATGGATAGAGAAAATGTGGTACATTTACACAATGGAGGACTCCTCACCAGAAAAAAAATGAAATCTTGAAATTTGCAGGAAAATGGATGGATTTAACAGAAACCATTCTGAGCGAGGTAACCCAATCGCAAAAAGACAAACATGGTATGTTTGCGGACTTTAGACATATGCTGACTTTAGACATAGAGTAAGGAGTACCAGCTTACAATCCACACTGCCAAAGAAGCTAATAAACAGGGAGGTCCCTAAGAGAGACATACATGGTCCCCTGGAGAAGGGGAGAGGTTCAAGATCTGCTGAGCAAATTGGGAGCACAGGAAGAGGGGGGAGGGAGCTAGGAGAATGAGAAGGGGAGAAGAAAAGGGATTCTGAGGACCTGAGGGAGCAGATATTATGAGTCAGGGGAAGAATACACGATAACAACAATGGAGATATCATAATACAGGAGACATTTTTGGTTTACAGAGAAATCAGGCACTAGGGAAATGTCTGGAGATCTACAAAGATGACACCTGCTAACTATTTCAGAAACGGAGGAGAGCCTGCCTTAAATGCCCTCCCCTGATTATGAGATTGATGACTGACTTGTATGCCATCCTATAGCCTTCAGCCAGCAGCTGGTGGAAGTAGAAGCAGACACCCATAACTAATCACCAAACTGAACTGGAACTCAGATGCAGAGAAGGACCAGTGAAGAGCACAGAGGTCCAGACCAGGGTGGTAAAGCCCACAGAAACAGCTGACCTGAACATCTGGGAAATCTTGCTCCCCAGTCTGATAGCTGGAATACCAGCATGGGACTGATCCAGAGCCCAGGAAAATAGGTTTCTGTGAGGAAACCTCAGAAATCTATGGGAAGTCCTGTAGAAGCCTGGTATTTATCCCTAGCATAGGTGTGGACTTTCGGAGGCCATTCCATATGGAGGAATACTCCCGGAGCCAAGACACAAGGGGGTGGGCCTAGGCCCTATCCCAAAGTATACAATAGACACTGATGACACCCTATGGAAGGCCTCACCATCCAGGGGAAGCAGAAAAGATATGTGACAGATAAGGTTTTAGTGGGGGGGGTAGGGTAGGATGGATGGGAGAAGGGACCTGGGATTGTCATGTAAAACAATCCTGTTTATAATTCAAATAAAAAAAAGTTGGGTAAAAACAAAAAAAAACCTCATTTCTGGAAATATACATGTTTGGCATTCTAGACAAAATTCTAAACAGCAAGAATAAAGATAACAACATAATAAAATCTTGCATAAATTAAGAAACTGGCATTTATTCACAGAAGAATAATTATAGTGGCATTTAGTCCCACTCCTACCTATGGATATATTGACAGTTGATTGTTTCTGGCAATGAATGACTCAGTAATCTCCAATAATGCAATCTTAAATACACCAATCATGCTCCAATGGAAACTGCACATTCAAGCATCCAAGACTATTTGGGCAGCGCAAATAATTCTTTTTTAATATTTAAATTAGAAGCAAGTTATATTACATATCAATTCTGGCTCCCTTTCCCTACCTTCTTCCCCTGCCCAGCACTAACTCTGTATCCTTTCCCCTTTCTTCTCCCTAGGGAGGGTGGACCTTCCATGGTAGATCTTCAAATTCTGTCATATTTGGAGCAGGGCCTAGGCCATCCCCTGAGTGTCTAGGTTGGTAGAGCATCCCTAAATGTGGAATGGGCTCCCAAAATCCAATTTTGTACTAGGGATAAATACTGATCCACTACCCAGGAGTCCCAGAGTCCCCATTGATTGCCCAGGCATCCTAACTGACACCCATGTTCAGGGGGTCTGGATCAGTCCCATGCTGGTTTCCCAGCTATCAGTCCACTGTGTGTGAGCTCTTGCTTGTTCATATTGGCTGTTTATGTGGTTTTCTCCAGCATGGTCTTGACCCCTTTGATCCTCACTCCTCCCTCTCTGCAACTGGATTCCAGGAGTTCTTCTCAGTGACTAGTGTTTTAAAGGAATCATAATTAATTTTTAACACATCAAGGCTTCAGTGACAATGTAAGCAACAATGGTATCTATGTCATAAGACTAGAACAGACCCATGGTTGTCACATCACTCTCTCTGAGCCCCTATTAACATTGCTTAGTTGATTTTGTGTGCCTAGTTTTCCTGGTGTCCTCAACACCACGGGCTCCTACAATGCTTCATCCCACTTTTCCTGAAGTGTTCCTTGAGAGCTTCACCTAAAGTTTGGCTGTGGATCTATGTATCTGTTCAAATCAGCTGCAGGAGGAAGCCTCTATGATGATATTTGGGTTAGGCACCTATCTGTGAGTATAGAATATTGTTGGGAATCATTTCTTGTTTTTTGTTTGTTTAGATTTTCTCACACAATGCCACCTTTGGTTCTACCCTAGGTCTCTGGGTCATCCAGCTTCCAGATCCTGGAAAACAAAGGAGTAGCGAGCATGGGCTCCCTCTTGTGGTTTGGGCTTCAATTTATACCAGTCATTGTTTAGCCAATGTTAGTAACCCTGAGCCACCATTGCACCAGAACATTTTCAGACAGGGCAGGTTGTGGGTAATAGGTTTTATGGCGCTGTTGGTGTCCCAGTCCCACCATTGGGAGCCTGGCCTAGTTAACAAAGATGGTCAGTTCAGGCTTGATATCCTCCATTACTAGCAGTCCTTGCTAAATTCCAGGAACCTAGCTCCTCACAGGTTCTAGGAAGTTTCCACTGCACTAGGATTCCACATTTCCCCCAAATGCCCACCTATTCTACTTGTTACTACCTGTACTCTATCCCCTTATCCCTCCCTACCCCACCTAATTCTTCCTGTTTCCATTCCCACTCATCCCCAGCCTATTCAAAAATATTTTGTTTTGCTTTCCCATAGTGATCCACTAATTCACTTTAAAAAACTCCTATGTATCCAAATTCTTTAAGTCTATGGATTTTGGTATTATTGGTATATGATTATCTTTTACTGAACAGCTTGTATCCACATATAAATGAGTGTATGTTTTGTTTGCCTTTCCAGGTAATGGATGCCTCTCTCAGAATGAGTTCTTAAGGGTCACCTTCATATATTTTAGGAAGTTTCAACTACTACAGCTCAAAAGCCCCTTATTTTAATCTTAGCAATTCTGACAAGTTTAAGATAGAATCTCAATGTTTTCTTTTATTTAAAAACCCCTGATCATTAAGGATATTGAATATTTCTTTAAATGTTTCTAAGCTAATTGAAATTCCATGTTGAGAATTCTATTTGTGTTCTGTTCAGGAAGTTGTTTCCCTTGCCAATGTGTTCAAAGCTGTTTCCCACTTTCTTCTTCACTCAGGTTCAGTGTGTTTGGTTTTAACTTGTGATCTTTGATCAACTTGCACTAGAGTCTTTTATTAACTTTAGAAGCACTCTTATTTACATATCTATCCCCATTCCCTTTCCATCTCATGCTCCCCACCAACTCCCCAACCAACACCCCACCTCCTCTCCAAGGATAGTGAGGCCCTCCATGGGGGATCATCAATGTCCATCACATCACTGGGGGGAGGGCCCAGGCCCACCTTCCTGTACCTAGGCTGGAATAGAATCCCTCCATAAGGAATGAGCTCCCAAAGTCCATTTGTGCTCTAGGGATATAGACTGGATCCACTGTTTGAGGCCCAATATACTGTCTTGGTCTCCTAGCTGGTACCCACATTCAGATGGCTTGGTTTGGCCCAATGCAAGTTCCCCAGGTTTATGACTAGGGTATCTATGCTCTCACTGGGTCAGATCAAGTGTTTCTGTGAGTTTCTACAATATTTTCTTGGCTCCTTTGCTCATCCCTCCTCCCTCTCCACAACGGGATTCCATGAGCATGGCTCAGTGTTTAGATGTGGGTGCCTGTTTCTGCTTCAAACAGCTATAGGATAAAGGCTACAGGAATGGTAACCAAAGTATCCATCCATGTCATTATAGGGGAAGTGAATCAAAGGCAGTCTCTCAACTACTGCCTAGATTCTGGTTGAGGTCATCCCTGTGGGTTCCCTAACACTTCTGTGCCAGAACTCTCTCCAAACATGTACTGTCTCCATCTATCCAGGAATCTCCTGTCTTGTCCTCCACAATTCCTCCCCTTTCTCAGTCCTCCTGTTCTCCTCCTCACCCCCCCTTATTCCTCTCTCCCTCAGTGCTCCCAATTTGCTCAGGGCTTATTTACCCACTCCTCTTCTTCAAGGGACCATGAAATTTTCTTTTGTGTGTTTTCCTTGTTTCCTAGCATCTCTAGTGGTGTGGAATGTATGCTGTTAATACATAGTTCAATGTCTAAAATCCATATATGAGTGAGTACATACCATGTTTGTCTCTTTGTGACTGGGTTACCTCACTGAGGATAGTTTCTTCTAGTTTCATTCATTTGCCTACTATTTTCAAGATTCCTTTGTTTTCCCCCCTAGGAATAGTATTCCATTGTGTTAATGTACCACATTTCCTGTATCGATTCTTCAGTTGAGGGGCATCTCAGTAGCTTCCAAGTTCTGGTTATAAAAAACAACACTGCTATTAACATAGTTGAACATATGATCTTATTGCATGAATCCGCATTCTTTGTGTATATGCCCATGAGAGGAATTGCTGGATCTTGAGGTAGACTGATTCCAATTTTCCTGAGAAACCACCATACTGATTTCCAAAGTGGTCCTATAAGTTTGCACTTCCTCCAGCAATGGAGGAGTGTTCCTCTTTTTCCACATCCTCTTCAGCATAGACTGTTATGGTGTTTTTTATGTTAGCGATTCTGTACTGTGTAAGATGGTATCTCAGAGTTGTTTTGAGTTGCATTTCCCTGATGGCTAAGGCTTCTGATTATAGATTCCTCTGTTTAGAATTCTCAATTTTGTTGTGCACCCCACTTTTTAATTGCATTGTTTGGTGTGCTGGTGTCTAGGTTTTTAAGTTCATTGTATATTTTGAAAATCAGCCCTCTGTCAGATGGGGGGTTTGGTGAAGAACTTTTCCCATTCTTTGCACTGCTGTTTTGTCTTGCTGATTGTGTCCTTTACAATACAGAAGCTATTCAGTTTCAGGAGGTACATTTTATTAATTGTAGATCTCAATGTCTGTACTACTGGTAATATGTTCAGTAAGCAATCTTCTGTACCAATTCATTCAAGGGTACCTCCCCCTTTCTCTTCTAAGAGGTTCAGAATGGCTGGGTTTATGCTGAGGTATTTGATCCATTTGGACTTAAATGTTTTGCATGGTGATATATATGGATCTATCTGCAGTCTTCTACATGTCCAAATGCAGTTATGCCTGCACCATTTGTTGAAGATGCTTTCTTTTATCCATTGTATAACTTTAGCATCTTTGTCAAAAATCTGGTCTTCATAGGTGTGTGGGTTAATATCAGGATTTTCATTTTGATTCAATTTTTCCATCTGTCTACTTTTGTGGCAATACCAAGATGTTTTCAGGACTATGGCTCCATAATAGAGCTCGAAGTCAGGCATGGTGATTACTACAGAAGGTCCTTTATTGTAAAAGGTTTTTGGCTATTCTGGGTTTTTGTTTTTCCATATAAAGTTGAGTACTGTTCTTTCAAGGTCTCTGAAGAACTGTGTTGAGATTTTGATGGGGATTACATTGAATCTGTAGATTGCTTTTGGCAAGATTGCCATTTTTACTATGTTGATCCTACCTATCAAAGAGCATGGTAGATCTTTCCATTTTCTTGTATCTTCCTCAATTTCTTTCTTTAAAGTCTCAAAGTTCTTATGTTATAGGTCTTTCACTTGTTTGGTTAACGTTAACTCAAGATATTTTATTTTCTTTGTGGCTATTGTAAAAGGGGATATTTCTCTGATTTCTTTCTCTGCCCATTCATGTATATAGTACGGCTATTGATGTTTTAGTTAGTTTTGTATCCTGTCACTTTGCTGAAGGTGTTTGTCACCTGTAGGAGTTCCCTGGTATTGTTTTTGTGGTCACTTATGATAAACTTGTATCATCTGGCAATGGTGAAAGTTTGACTTCTTCCTTTCCAATTTGTATTCCCTTGATCTCCTTAAGTTGTCTTATTGCTCTAGTTAGAAATTTAAATACCACATTGAAGATAAGTGGAGAGAGTGTGTAGCCTTGTTTTGTTCCTGATTTTATAGGAATCATGGTGAGTTTCTATCCATTTTGTTTGATGTTGGCTCTTGGTTTTTTGTTTATTGCTTTTATCATGTTTATATATGTTCTTGTTATTCCTGCTCTCTCCAAGACCTTTATCATGAAGGAATGCTGGATTCTGTCAAAAGCTTTTTTTTTTTTTTCATCTAGTGAGATGATCATGTTGTTTTTGTTTTTCACTTTGTTTATATGGTGGATTATATTGATGGACATTGTATTTGTATGCTGAATCATCCCTGCATCCCTGGGATGAAGCCTACTTGATCATGGTGGATGAGTTTGCGATCAATGTTCATAAGTTATATTGGTCTGTGATTCTCTTATTTCATTGTGAATTTCTGTGGGTTGGATACCAACATATTTGTAGCCTCATAAAAAGTGTTTGGCAATGACCCTTCTTTTTTTTTTTGGAACAATTTGAGGAGTACGGTATTAGCTCTTTTTTGAATTTCTGGTAGAATTTTGCGCTGATACAATCTGCGCCTGGGATGTTTTTGCTTGGGAGACTTTTGATGACTGCTTCTATTTCATTAGAGGTTATAGGTCTATTTAATTTGCTTACCTATACTTGATTTAATTTTCATAAAGTTTCCATTTCATTTTGAATTTCAAATTTTGTGGAGTGCAGGTTTCCAAATATGAACTGATAATTCTCCGGATTTCCTCAGTTTCAGTTGTTAGGCCCCCCTTTTCATTTATGATTTTATGAATTTATTAATCTCTGTCTTTTGGTTAGTTTGGATAGAGGTTTTTCTATCTTGTTGATTTCCTCAAAGAACCAACTCTTTGTTTCATTAAGTATCTGTAATATTTTCTTAGTTTTACTTTATTGATTTCAGTGCTCATTTTGTTATTTCCTGGTGTCTACTCCTCTGGAGTAAGTTTGTTCTTTTTGTTCTAGAGCTTTCAATTGTGCTGTTAATTCTCTAGTGTGACTATTCTCCAGTTTCTTCATGTGGGCACTTAGTGCTATGAACTTTTCTTTTGGTACTGCTTTCAAAATGTTGGATAAGTTTGTACATGTTGTGTCTTCATTTTCCTTGAATTCTAGGAAGGAGGAGGGCAGAGCTGGAACCAAGAGTGAGGCATTTCTGGAATCGGGATGGGCCTTCCTGTCTGGCCAAGTCCACTCTGGATGAGGAGCACACCCAAGAAGATCCAAGGATGGGGTGAGCAGTGCTCAGACTCACATAAAGCAGAGGACACAGACTAGAATCTAGTGCAGAGTGACAAATAGGGACATTTTTAGGAGTCTTCTATTTGCAGCCATACAATTAGACCATTTATTGAAGAAGCTTTCTTTTTTCCAGTGTGTATTTCTGTTTTTTTTTTAATGAAAATCAAGTGTTCTTAGGGTGGGGATTTATGTCTCTGTCTTTTCCTTGATACCATTGATCAACATGTCTGTTTTCATGCCAATACCTTGTGGTTTTTATTCTATAGCTTTGTAGTACAGCATGGAGTCAGGAATTATAATACCTCTGGATGTTCTTTTATTGTTCATTCAGGATGAATATTTGCTCTTTCATGTGTATTTTGTCTCTCCATATTAAATTGAATATTTTCCTTTCAAGTTCTGTGAAGAAATGTGTTGGAATTTTGCTTGAAATAGCATAAATCTGTGGTTTGTTTTTGGTAGGATGGACATGATTTCTCTGTTAATTCTTTTGATCCATGCTCATGGGAAAGCTTTACACTTCATATCTTCTTCAAATACTGTCTTGAAAGACTTGAAGTTTTGGTCATACAACTCTTTCACTTGCTTGGCTATGTTTACTCCAGGATATTTTGTAATATTTGTGTCTATTGTTAAGGGTGTTATTTCTCTGATTTCTTTCTCAGTATGTTTGTCATTGGTATATAGGAGCACTACTAATTTATTTTTGTTAAAATTTCATCCAGCCACATTGCTACAGAATGGTAACAGCTTTACATATTTCCTACTAGAAATTCTAGCATTTTTTGTTTATAATCATATCATTTGCAAATAATTATAATCTGACACCTTACTTTCTAAATTCTATCCCCAATATATTGTTCTTCTGACTTATTGCTCTAGCTAGAACTTCAAGTTCTATATTGAATATATTTGGAAAGAATGAAGAGTCTTGTTCCTGATTTTATTGGAATTGCTTTGAGTTTCTCTGCATTAAATTCCAGATTTTCTCTAAGTTTGCTGTAAATTGCCTGTAGTGTATTTAGGTATATTCACTGTATCCCTAATCTCTTCAAGACTTTTAACATGCAGGGATGTTGGGTATAATGAAATGAACAAGTATATTATTTTCTTCCAGCTCATTTATATGGTAGTTTATATTGAATGATTTTCATATGTTGAAAATCATATGCATCACTTAATTGAAGCCTACATGATAAAGGTGGATGGTGTTTTTTATATCTTCTTGAATATGGATTGAAAGTATTTTGTTGAATATTTTTGCATCTATGTTCACATTGGAAATTGCTCTGTAATTCTCTTTTCTTGTTTAATCACTATGTAGTTTGGGTATCAGAGAGGCTATGGCCACATGAAATTAATTTTGGAATGTCCCTTGTATCTCCATTTTGTGTAATAACTTTAGGAGTATTGGTATTAACTCTTCTTTGAAAGTCTGGTATTTTTCTGTGCTAAAAACCCTGTGGTCCTTGGCTTTTTTTTTTTTTAGGAAATTTTAATGACTCCTTCGATTTACTTATTAGCTATAGGTTTACTTAAGTTGTTTTTCTGATCCTGATTTAATTTTGGCAAGTGGTATTTCTCAGGAAAACTATGCATATATTATAGATTGTTCCAATTTGTGGATTACAGTTTTTTACACTATGACTTAATGGTTATTTGGGTTTCCTTATTGTCTGTTGTTGTGTCCCCTATTTTGATTATATTAATTTGGATAATTTTTCTCTGCCTTTAAATTAGTTTAAATAAGGGTTTTCCTAGCTTTTTTAATTTTTCAATTAATCATCTCTTTCTTTCATTGATTCTTTGTATTATTCTTCATTTCTAATTTATTGATTTCAGTCCCAAGTTTGATTATTCCTTCTGTCTAGTGCTGCTGTATGTGTTTGCTTCTTTTTGTTCTAGCGCTATCAGATTGGTTTTCTGTTAAGTTCTTAGTATAAGGTCTCTCCCATTTTTTATGTCGGCACTGGTGCTATACAGTTTCTTCCTCTTAGCAATATTTTCAACTAGATAATACCTACTTCTCTTTTACGCCTCTAAACAATCTCATATATCCCTGCTGGCTATTTTTGAGACATTGCCTCTTTTAACATATATATATATATATATATATATATATATATATATATATATATATTCTGCTCAGTATGTATAATGTTTCTTGTATGCATATTTTATTTGATGTGGGATAACCAGTTGATGTGCTTTTCCTTGAAGAAGATTGTTTCTTCTACTTACAGAATTCCTTAGCTATTGTAGTCTCCATCTGTTTGTTGCAAAGAGAAGTTTCCTTGATGAGGATTAAGGACTACACTTACCTAAGTGTATAAGGAAATACTACATTTAAGTGCAGTTAGGTATGATGTTGGTTTAGTAAAATGACTGTTATATTTTTCACCTCATTATCCATAGGTAAATTAAAGGTTTCTAGTACCAGGCAAGGATGCCTTCTGTTTACATGTGTTTTAAATCTGATTAGAGACCTGTTGGTTGACACCAACTTATATGTGCCACTAGTGCACACTTGAGTCTTCTACTACAATGAAAGCTAGTCCTCAGGGAGGTCACAGGAGATTGAACTTGGTATCCCCATATCCATCATCAATCAAGGTAATGACCCCCAGGGATACCCAAGCAATTTATCTATTTTCTCAATTGAGGTTGTGTCTTCCCAGATCTCTAGTCAAGTAGAAATCAAAATATAGAAAAGACATGACCATCCACACCTACAGAAAGTGCACAACCCCCATACAAAAAGAAATCATAATCCACCTAGTATTCATATTGGGGATCCAGACAGCTGCAAGCCACTTTTCATTGAAGTTTATGTTCTTAGCTGGCTTAACAGTCACAACATTCCCTCCTCTGATCCCAGCATATTCTAAGTCACAACTTCTGACTCTGTATTTAATTAAGTTCTATCTCTAATGAACAAAGCAGTAGCCTACACATTTGTAAATTTACATTTCACTGCTGAGTGGGAGATATTTTTGTCTAGGTTAGATACTCCCGGCCTTTTATCTTTTGATCTTTGCCTATAGAGATGAGGATTACCAAGCAATAATCCTATTGTTAGAATCTACACTCAAATGTGCTCTTGTGTGTCAGCCACATTAGATTAGGTCATGTGACTGGAAACTGACCTCCAAATCTCAAGTACAAATACTAATATATAATCACTTGGTGCTTGTTGCATGTTTACAATTTGTTTGTTATTATTCCCTTGATACATGTTTTTTGAGTCTATTGGAAGAGGGTTTAATATGGTCATTTATATATTAGATTGCACTGAAGTTAGTCATTCATTAGAGAGAATTATTACAAAAACTGTAAAAGTATAGATTTGGTATTAGAGAAGTAAGAAAATTTTATTCACGTACAGTGACATAAAACTACACATTACACATTCATCCTTAAGATATATATATATATATATATATATATATATATATATATATATATTGCATTATATCACTATCCTTGTTTTCCCAAGTTTTTATTCTACTCTACCACTTTTCTTTAGTCTCCAGAATTAAATTCCTGAACTTCAACAACTAAAGTGACCAAACTATTTATTTATTTATGAAACTAACAAGATGAGTTTTGAGGAACCAGTATTAGTTTTTATTTTATTTTTATGAAGAGATACTATGACAAATGCAACTCTTACAAAATAAAGCATTAAACTAAGGGCTTGCTTATTGTCTAGAGGATTAGTCAAAGACTTACATGTTAACTTATCTGGAAAGCAATTATACTTCAGATCCCAGAATTTTGGGACGATATGTAGTTCACAAAATGGCATATCATCTCATATCCCCAACCTAGTTATTTATTTTCAGATCTAGGGCTCCAAATCAATAAATTGATCACTTGGTACTCAGGAGAATAGCAGAGCTGTTAGCTTTTTAATCCCACATTATATGTTAGGTATGCTAACAGCTGAATAAGTACATTTAAAAGGTTTAGTGGCTCAATCACACAAAATAAGCCTACTTTTTACTCATACACTTTGTTAGTTCAGTATCACTTTCTAGAACTTTTTTAGAATTGAATAAAAATGAAAATACAAAACACCCAATCCTCTAGGACACAATGGATGCAAATTCATAGTATAATTGCTACCAAAAAAGGTCTATATATCTCATATTAATGATTTAACCACACCATTCAAATAAGTAAAGAGTGAAAAGAAATGATACCCAGGCAAAGCAGATGGGAAAAATAGTCCAATTTAGGGTAGAAATCAGCATAAAGAAAAAAATTGAAAATGTAATACAAAGAATCAATGAAATAAAGTCATTTTCTATGAGGAAAAAATGACAAACTTTTAGACAAATTAACAAAAGAGAGACAAAGTAAATTAAAATAAATAAAATTAGAACTTAAAATGGAGGTATTAAACAAACAACAACGAAATTAAGATAATAATAAGGGCACACAAACTTTTAAAATCTGTGTTTCAAAAACTTGGATAACCTAAAATGAATAAATGTTATGACCACCAAAGTTTTAAAATGTTTATTTCAAAATGAAATAGACCCATAAAACATCATTAAATTGGAGCAATAATTAACAAACTCCCAAGCAAAAAGGCCCAGAGCTAGATGGATTCAATATGAAATTATGCCATACTTTCAAAAAAGAACTAACACCAATATTCTTAAATTATTCTGCAAAATAGAAACTGAAAGAACATTTCTAAATTCTTTTTGTATTGCCACTATTACCTTGAATATGAAACCATGAAAACACTTAACAGGAATAAAAATTATAGGCAAATATCCCTTATGAATATTGATGCACAATACTCAATAAAATAATTGCAAACTTGATCCAAGAACACATCAAAAAGATCATCCACCATGATCAAATTGGCCTCATCTCAGAGATGCAGGGATTTTTTAGCATTTGTAAAACAAAAACTCTAATCCCCCCAGATAATCACAGTGAAAGACAAAAACTCTGGTCTTCTGGTTAGAAACAGAAAAGGCATGGGACAAAAATCCAGTAACCACTCATGATAAATGTCAAGGAGAGGAGAGTGTAATAAGAAACTTAGTTCAACATAATAAAGGCAATTTCCAGCAATCCCATAGCTATCATCACCATAAATGGAGTGATATTCAAAATATTTTCACTAACCTCAAAATAAAATAAAAATTATAATCATTTTATTACTGTTGTGTTTATAAATGATGGATGGCAGGCCACAAGCTTAATCTATAACCTATTGATAATATTTTCTTTATAATTAGAAATTAACTTACATTAAGATTATCTCTCTGTCTCAACAAAATGTATTTTTCTGACTAATTTTATTATTTTACAATGTATATATTAGCAGTTAAACATTATTACACATATAATTTCTTCATTATGTACTTTGAAATGCTCTGCTCATCAAGTGAAACAGAAAAGTATGCATTATGTCACTGGATTTGTCTCAAATGAGGCACTTAGAATAGATGAATTCTCATTTACTATAGGGTTAGTGAGACTAAATAAGCTTGACAACTCAGGCCCTCTTAAATAGATGCATGCTCATTCTCTCTGATCTCTCTGTTCCCATTAATAAGAAGGATTTGATATGGAAATAAGTGGAAACTGTACTGACATGTCATTTTTCAAGGAATATCTTTTTGATGTGCAATAATGTTAGTAGGAGAGAATAGCACAGGAGTGTGAAGGTGACTCATAATGTCATGTTCATATTTTTTCTATAAATAAGAAAGATAACATACATCATCATCAAGTATAGCTGAATCAGTTTTTTTTACCACAGTGCCAAGTTTATTATTTCACACTTATACTAATGTTATGAATATGAACTTTGAAGGTTCCAGGGAAGTCGAAATGATTTTAAATATAAATACATATTCTATAGAAGACATTCAATTTTTCTTCCTGTAAAAGCTGAATCTAAAATACAAAATGCAGCTTGATAAATATTTAACACATAAAATATGATTTCACTTTGAAAAATAATTTAGATGGTATGCCATATTTTCTAATATAGTATTGCATTCAGGAAAAGAAAAATGCTGGTGTTGCATACCATTTATATTTTCATTATATGAATTAAGTGAATTTATCATATTGATATAAATATAAATTTCAAGGAAAAACTTGAATGACTGAAGCAATTGTGTTATAAACTTCTTCCCTAATTTCCTGAAATGTTAGTGCCATCCTTGCTTAACAAGCTGACAATACAGCAAGTATTTTTTCAACAAGGAAGTTCATTCAGGATTATAGTAAATAATGAATTTGCAAATCTTAAGCAAAGACAGGCAGAAACAGTGGCATTTCTAATATATTCTTTGACCCTCTGAGAACTTCTTCTTCTTTTTTTTTGTTTTGTTTTTTCTATTCTTGTGTTGGCTGTTGTCATTGCCTACAGAAGGATTTATTCTCAGTTGACCAAATTCTTTATTTTTTATTTCTTTATTTCTTTATTAATTTTGTAATTTTAACTAGACCAATTTTAAATTAGAAACAATCTTCTTTTAAACATCCATCCCAGTTCCTTCTCCCTCCCCCTCCTTTGCCCCCTCACCCCCTAACCCAAACCCTTTCTGCTCCCCAGGGAGGGTGAGGCCTTCCATTGGGGATATTCAACATCTGCGAGATCATTTGGAGCAGGGCCTAGACACTCCCCCATTTGTCTAGGCTGACAGAGTATCCCTCTATGTGGAGTGGGCTCCCAACGTCCATTCATGTACTAGGGATAAATACTGATTCACTACCAAAGGCCCCATAGAGTGCCCAAACCTCAACAAACCTATGATAGTTTCCCAGATATCAGTCTAGGGACCATGAGCTTCCCCTTATTCAAGTCAGCTGCTTCTGTGGGTTTCTCCAGACTGGTCCTGACCCCTTTGCTCATCACTCCTCCATCTCTGCAACTGGATTCCAGAGTTCAGCTCAGTGTTTCTTGTGATAGCAGCCAGGGAAATTCTAGGGCATGGAATTCAAAGAATAGCTGCTTAAACATTTTACTCATTTTACATTTCACTCTGGGAAAGCACACAGTATTTTCACTACAGTATATAAGAAACTTCATATTTTGCCCAAGTCTATTTTTCATCTTCCTCTTTTTTCAGGGTTGTTTTCTCCAGTTCACAATCTACTCCTAAGTTGCTTCTGGTTCCAAGCAATTTTTTCTCCTTATTCATGAATTTAAAACTCATTTTGAATGTCAAATTGTTGCTGATTTGTTTACACAAGACTGGATGTCCTTTTAAAAGTTCCCAGAATATTTTGAGCACTAATTTTTTTGTTTACAATCCTTTAGAGTTTCAATAAGAAAATTGGAAATTATAGGTTAAATACATGTGAGTTTTATGTAGAGATAATGGGTTTATTAATCTTTCTTTAGAGTCACATAAACAGGCCATTTTGCTGCAGGGTTTGGTTATTATATGTATGGAATAAATGTATGAATATTTATATTTATATTTTTCATAAAATTATCTGTTTTTCAATAAAACATTAAGAAAATATCATGAGAAAGCACTATTGTGTTTGTAAATACTGATTGGAATTTTGCTCATTGAAATGAAGAGTTGCTAGCATTTTGCTTTTTGATTTCTTCTATAAAAATGTCATTTTTACTTTTTTGACCTCTTAAAACAAATTGACATGGAATAAAAGCTCACCTATATAGAGTACACATCATCAGCTGTTTCAAAAATAAATTATATTTAGTTAAAGCTAACAATAGTTTTTGCCACCCATTTCATGAAATCAGACCTTTTGAAATTAAGTCTGTCAACAGTAAAACATCCTGCATTGATGTGATTGGATTTCAATTTGATAATTTAATATTAAAAATATAATTATTTAAAGGGGAAATGAATTTAATGGATCACAGTGTTGTGGTGAAAATGATTCCACATAAAATTGAGAAATGTATAGATAGCAACTTAATTATAATTCAAAAAATCAATTTGATAAATCAAAATTAAACTGCATCATTCATTTATGTAGTAAGTAAACTAGAAAAAGATATGAGGCTAATACTCATAATGGATCAAGTTTTCTAATATTGTTCTTTGTTTGTGTCTTTAAAATAATTTTATAACTGTTCATCTAAAGCACTGTTTTACTATTTACAAAGCATATAAAATAAACTGTGTTCTACTAAACTTTTTAAAAAGATGAATTTTTCTTTTAATTATGCATATGTGTGTATGTATATTTGTGTTTGTGTGTCCATGTGTTTTGTGTCTGAGTATGGTTGTGTACAAATATGTTCAGGTTTCTGTAAAGACCAAGGGCATATTTGATCTTTCTGGAGCTGGAGTCACAGGCTGATATAGGTACTGGGAACTGTACTCAACTGCAATAGAAAAGCCAGAAACTTTCTTAACTTTTGAGCCATCTCCCTAGCACCCTGTTAAATTAAATCTTTTTAAGAATGCATTTTTTATAAACTTGGCAATAGAAGTAAAATTTTAACATGTACATTTAAACCCCAAAGAAAATAAAAAAAAGGTTGGACCAGGCACCCAATGTACATTTTGTGTAAGAGTAGCTGGTATCCCAGTGTTATCCTGCTTATGTTTCAATCCTCTAAATTCTCTTAGAAGAGACTTAACCTTTATGAATCTCATATACATCCAAGGAGAGTGCTTGAATTAAGTGATCACTAAACCTATTTAGACCTAGTTTGCAGAGCTCACAAGGTCTCTGTTTTGCCACCTTCCTCTCTATGCACTTGTCTATCTCATCTTGTTATAAATCTTTGCCATTCTGGGTAAATACTTTTGGTCATTGACCCTTCTCTGAATTCTGTTTCTGACCACTAGTCTCAGTGACAAGACAAACCTCTCGCTTCACTTATAACTTCCTTTTTTATGTAGGAAGGAGAGGAAAGGGATCTCAATTATTTTTGGTACCATAGATAATCAGATATTTGTGCATTTAGCAGTTATTTTAAGTTAAATATTCTTGTAGCATAAATATTCTTGTAGCATATATATTTTTATCCTAACATTTTGTTTTCCTTTTGCTCATTATTTGGAAATTGCTAGCTAAACATTTTTGAAATAGAGTGATAAATCAAGAACTCATCAAGATGATGGTGGATAGCAATCATGGGGAAAGGTAAAGCTAGAGAACTTTAATATTTGTCTCTTTCAAAAGGTAACAAATGAAATCATAAGATCATGAAAGTATGAAAAATTCAGTCATAAAATTTTACAGTTGTACTTTTCAATATCTTGCATTATTAGGCATTTATTTTCATTGAGCACTTAGGTAAACATTCAAAGATTTGTAAATAGACAGTAATAGTTTGTCAAGTTTACAAGAATTATGTGGACTATATATTTAGGATAGTAATTACAGCATTTATCTAAAACATTAGGGTTAGTTGTCTACGGTAATTGAAATATGATGTGGAATGTCATACATATGCCTGGTTGAAGAGGATTTTGGATAGTTACAGGAATAATGTCACACAATTTCGATTTTATGTGAAACATAGAAATGATGAACTTATGGGAACAGAGAGCAGAATTGTGGCTATTAGGGTTCAATGTGGGTATTTTAACATTTGGGAAATGATTGGTTTAAGGATATAAAACTGCAGTGGGACAAGAGGCATGGACTCTGTGATGTCTTGAGGTCTACTGAGCATGATAAATAAGGTTGATAGCAATATGCTATATTTTAAAAGTTGTGAGATAGTATACTTTAAGTGTTCTCAAAACAAAAATGATGAATATGTGTCATATAACATGTTAATTGGTTTAATTTAACCATTCCATTGTGAACATACTGTATTGTGTATCGTAATTGTGCATGACTTTATTTATGAGCTAAATAAATGAATGGAAGAAAAGAAAAAATGAAATCATGAAATTCACAGGTAAATGGTTAGAGCTGGAGGCAATCCTTCTGAGTGACATGTTAGCTTTGAAACTTTAGATATGTGTGTTTTATTTGGAATACCCACAGAGGTCAGGTAATTAGAAAGGTACCATGGGGAGAGAGCTTTCAAGGGAGGGAAGATAGAATGCAGTGATAAATAAAGAGGAAAGGGCAATAATGGAACAGGAAGGGTTAACTGGGTTGGGAGATGGGAGGGCAGGAAAGAGGAGGGCAGAGGAGGGAATGGGGCAGTGGTAACTAACACTAATAACCTTTCTTTAGTCATTTGTAAAATTGTAACAGCAGAGGCTTCCTAAAATATAAATCACATATATAAAATATCTTTAAATTCTGGTGGAATTCAGCAGTGAACCTGGCGAGCCCAGGGTTTTCCTTTGATGCTTCAGTTTTGTTGCTTGTATTAAAGATCTCTTTAATTTGTAAAGACACATGCCACCAAGACTGACAATCTGAGTTTGATCCCTGAGACCTACATGGTGGAAAGAGAGCATAGATTCATTCAAGTTGTTCTCTGACTCCATGTGTGTGCCATGGAATGTGCATGAACATGCATGCTGGCTTACAAGTAAATAAAATGTAGCAATCTTAAAAAAAAAGAAATCCTCCTCCACAAGCCATGCTTCTCTTCCCAGAAGTTATTGAACCTTTCAAAATAGGACTACTTGCTGCAGACCAAGTGTTTGGTTTAACACAGAAATGCAGAAAGCATATACATTCAAACAACATCTATTAAAATAAAATATTATGTTTAAACTTTAAAAAAAGTTCAGAGGTGAAGTTATGCATAAGGAAGAGCTGGGAGAGCCAGGTGGTAGATGCAGAGGTAGCCAGGGTTGGAATGCATAGTATATGTGGGCAAAAATGGGGTAAGATCAGATCAGCAGATATCTTGTCAAGTATATGAAACATCATTGAAAAATAATATGATTCCTTTGCAAACCACTCCCTTCCCACTCTATCATTCTCATTTACCATTCTTTCTTAGGTCTTCTCTAACATGCTTTCTAATGTTTGCACTGTAATGCTTCTAATGTTTCTAAACTAATGTTTGCACTGTAGTAATCCTATCCTATATTTAGGTAAATGATGTGTTTCCCTATTTGCTTCTCCAAGTCTGTTACTTTTCAATGATCAGCATAGACAACCCACTTTGGATAGCTGCTGTGGATATACTGGGTTACATGTGCACTTCTACCTTATTTTATAGTGCACTACAACAATCTAGTCAATGAAAATAAACCCAGGATTTCTGACCTATCATTCTTTCTGTCAGTTGCTTTTTGTTTGCTTTCCCGAGTATAGTGAATGGCTAATAATTTGTACAAGTACAGAGATGGCAGCCAGAGAGACCATCTAGCCACCTTGACATTTCCCAAGCAAGTTCTACCTAACATAGTTGGGAAGATTATTTCCAGGTATCAACACTTAAGGAATAGCTATTAGCAGAAGATAAGGATAGAAAGAATAATTTTTCATTGATGGTGTAGCCACTGGTATGTTTGCAGTAGGCTACAGTCTGGCCTTGTGGGAAGGAATATTTGAGGAATTAGAGGAGGACATAGGGGTAGATGTAATCGTATTTCATTGTATACATTCAGGAATTTATCAAAAAAAGAAGAATTTAAAAATTGTTCTAAGTCTCTTTACAAGGATTTAGCTTTGATTAGTTTTGAAGCACTGTTCCCAGAGTAATACTGGTCAGTATTACTTCAGATCTTGCAATCAAACCCCCACTTTTACTCCAATACTGTATGTGAAATTCTATCTCATTACTGTATTTCTAGGAACCTGTGATATTCTCTGAAGGGTTCTATTTCTGCGTCTGTCTCTTGAATATCTCGGAAAGCCTGGTTGTTATTTCCTTTATCTCTGCTACTTGAAATAACTTTCACTTATGATGCCCTACACAATTCTAATAATTTTTTGTCATTAATATCTCCCTAAGGCTCAACTATCTCTGACTTATACCTCTGCTGAATGTCTCCCTAACAAAAGATGGATTCTATCATGAATTTTTACTTAAAATTTATATTTATTAATAATTCACTGTATCCTGAATGTTTTGATTTCATGTTTAAAGCATGTGTCATTAGGCAGAATATCATTCTCTAAATGTTTACATCACAATAGTATCTGTGAGGGTATGTATAATCTACATGAATTAATATCATTAAGATAATCTATAATATGGACATTTTATTAATATCAAAATTATATATCAATATCTTTGAAAATGCAAAATACAGAATTACATATGATTGTATGAAGCTTGAGATAAATTATTATCATCACTTTGAGTAAAAATTTTAGCAAAAATAATCACAGAACTTAGAGAATTATGGAAATGAATACTCTCTTTATTCTGTCTTCCTGTGACATTTAGGCAATAATGGTAGAGGTGAGTAAACTTTCACAGATTATTTGTATCTAAATGTGGAGCACTGCAGTACTCTATTGTATTAAAATGCTTATTCTTCCTGAAACATTAAGAAAACAATTTGAATCTGTAGCAATTTGGTTTTGTTTAAATGATGTATATCTCTCTCACGCCACCTAGTGCCATAGAAGTAAAGCACAGTACTGTCATAATAGTTTACATCAGTGAGTCAGTGTTCTATCCTGCTTTGGAGAATTAACTCCAACCTACCACATTCCTCATTTTCTTGAGTGTTCTAGACAATGCATTAATTACATATAACTTGAAACATTTTCAGTATTTCACACTGTAGTATCTCACAATGTGCTGAATGTGGTTGTCAAAGTATCATGTGTTTAATATTTCAATAATACAGAAGATAATATAATAAGTGGTGCTGTACTTTATTTACAGGCCAGAGGCCCTGGGTTCAATTTCTAATATTACTAAAAAATAAAATAACAAGGAAACTTTGAATATTCCAGAAAATTTCAGCAATTGCTACACATAGGACTAAAAAATAATGTTTTAGATTTTCAAGGGATTTTGTTATACTGTGGATCATAAATCTTGTCTATGTATTTGTATTTTAAAGTGTAAACTTCTATTGTCTATTTTACAAGAATTTTCTCTAAGGAAAGCAAGGAAAAGCACAGATTTTCTTTCTTAAATAAATGTTATTAAATTTAGCAGAAAATCAAGAGATAAGCTTAACATTTGACATGACACCATGGTATGTTCTACAAATATGTTGAGATGCTTTCATAACAATGTAGGGATACAAACAATTCACAGGCATGAGGTTGGTCATTCCTGTTTCTACTCTAGAACAAAAGAGAATATCATGGTGATAGGAATCTGATGAGAATATCTAATAAGAGATCAAAGTGCCATGCCCAAGGGAAACTGTACATAAAACAATATCAAAAGTGCTTACACAAACATTTCTACTTACTACTTTCTATATTTCTACTTTTATAAATTTATTATCCCATTAAAAATTCCTTTTCCTGAAATAAAACAATAAATCATGTAATGAAAAAACAGGGAATTCAAAGGGGTGAATGTCATTAAATTTTACTTAAAATAGTATAATTTATGCAGAACATGGGGGGAATAAAGATATATTCATATGTATGAGTTCACTTAATTAATGCTAAATAATGTTATATTATAATTTTATTACTTCCATCTTATAGGTTAAACTTGTCAAAGACTTTACTAGTCTATTAGTGATACTCAAGTTGAAACTATCCATTATGAAAGAAAGCTCCACCTGTGGTGCCAGTATTTATCTATAGTGCACAAATTGGCTTTGGGAGCCCATTCTCTATAGAGGGCTACTCTCTCAGCCTAGATACACAGGGATGGCCTACGTCCTCGCCAAATAATGTCACAGAATTTAACGATCCTTTATGGGAGGTTTCACCCTCCCTGGGGAGTGGAGGCAGAGTGGGATGGGGTTTGGTGGGGGGCATGGGAGGACAGGAGGGAGAGGGAACTGGGATTGGTATATAAAATAAGATTGCTTTTAATTTAAATAAAGATTATTTTAAAAAATCTCCACCTGAATTATATTGCTTGCCCCTAACTTGAACATTTGTTTGGTGTATGGGGTATTTGCAATGAATTTTCTTTTCTAAGCATATGTTGTATATTGTTCTCAAATTATAATCTATTGGTATTGAATTTTCCAACCTTTCCACTCTAGTGAGCAGTTAAGTTTTAATTCATATCCTATCCCATAACAGGAGACTTATGTGTCATCTTTAGAATGATCTAGAAACATAGTGCAATGAAAACTCCCAGGAATTTATGAGATTGATGGTAGCTCCAATTCATATTAATGGGAGATATGGAGCTTGAACAGGCCATCTCCTGTAAGCAGGCAAGACTTCCAGTGGAGAGATTTGGACACCAGTCTAGCCACAAAAGTCTTTGAACTACAATTTGTTCTGCCTATATGATGTGCTGGAAAAAATGTGTCACAGAAATTGTGGGTGTGGTAAAGCAATGACTGGCCCTGCTTGAGACCCAAACCATGAGAGGGAGCTCACTGCTGACACTTCCTGGAGGGCACTCAGAGGAGGGATAGCTGCAATACCTAGAATTGAGCCAAATATTACTGCCAAAAATTCAATGAAATAATTCCTAATGAAATTCTTTTATATTCATAGATTGGTGCCTAACCAATCTGTCACCAGAGAGTCATTCACTCAGCAGTTGATGGAAACAGATGCAAAGAACCACAGCCAAACATTAGATGAAGCTCAGAGAATCCTACAAAAAGGGGGAAGAGGGAATGTAAGAGAAAAAAGGATGAAGAGAATGCATAGAATCAACTAACCTGCCCCCAGAGTGTCTAAAAGAGACTGAAATAACAACCAGAGAGCCTGCATGGGACTGACCTAGGCTTTCTGCTTATATATTACAGTTGTATAGCTTGGTCTTCTTGTGGGATTCCTAATAGTGGGAGCAGAGGCAGTCTGAATTTGTTGCCTCCTTTTGGGACCATTTCCTCCTACAGGGATGTCTAGTTCAGTCTTACTAGGAGAGGATGGACCCTAGTCTCATTGCAACTTAATATACCCTGGCTGGTTGATATCCATGGAGGCCAGCTATTTTATGAACAGAAATGAAGGAGTACATGGAGGGAAGAGAGGAAGTTGCAAAGACTAGGACAATAGGGAGAGGAAACTGTGATTTGGACGAAAATGCTATAAATAAATAAATAAATAAATAAATAAATAAATAAATAAATAAAAATATACTCTGCAGCCAAGTGTGATTTTGCTTAATATATTCAGTGAGTGAGTGAGAGGATGATTGAATAGTTAGTAAAAGAAATATTCTTCATTTTCATTTCTGATTATGTAACCAAGGTCTTTATATCATCTCCACCTGGAATCCAGTACTTTAAATATAATCCATGAATATACCTTAACACTATAAAGTTATAGAGGGGAAATCAGTTGTTCACTTATCAAATTCTGAGTAACTAATGAATTAAAAACTTCTTGGAACCCATATCTTAAAAACAAATATGCACTAATCTACCTTGTCTATGTGGGAAAAATAAAAAATTCCCAGTGGATATTAAAAGTGTCAATAGTAGTTACTACACAATATAGGATCATTTTGCTTTAGCATATAAGAAAATGGCATATAATAAGCACAATATAAAATTAAAGATTAATAATAACACAGAGAATAATGATATATAAAAACGAGAGATATAGTCTTTCTTAATATGTCTTACTTTACAGTAGACTGCAGTTACTAGCAAATACCTTAGAACATATTGACAAATCTACAGATATGGAGAGACCCCTGGACAGGTTTCATCAAGACATTGGGAATTGACTTAGTGCAATAGTTCAGTTTGACCTCATGTGCATTTTCTAGACAGACACAGGAGCTGAAGTCATCTGACAGTTTAAAAAGGCATGGTGATCCACTCAGTATGTGTACCAGTGGTAGCTCAGAGTATAGCTGATAACTTTGGCAGCTCTGTGTGTATGTGGCCTTTACTTGAGGCTCTGTCTTTCAAATATTTGCGTTTGGATTCTTTAAGAAATTATACTCACACAGCAAGAATTCCAAGTGACAAGAAGGCAAGGAAAGTCTGAGTCTATAAATTGGGAAACCATAATTTTCATAGTATTCCATTACTCAAAGTAGATAACATTCGAGATTCCAGTGGAGATGACATAAATTCAAATTCTTGGATGACAGAAGAAGAGAAAATACTGCATGAAGCAAATGAATTCCAGAGTGAATGTTTTGTTTTGTGTTGTTTTGACATTATTATTGCATGTTAAGTACCCCTGTGCCTCAGATCCATGTGAAGAGCAAGGCATTTCCCTTGTCTGGCTCAGAGGAAAGTCAAAGTATGAATGCTACAAACAACTGGCTTTTAGCTAAAATGATTATATATGTAAGCTATCAAGCAAAGTTTACTGTAACCTAAAACTTGTCCCATACAGAAATGTCCTACCTACAATAATTATTATCTGACTCACTTCCTACTTCAGCTACATAAATAAATACACTGAGTTTTCTGGCTGCTGGTGTGTCTCCATCAGAATACACAGCCCACCTAAATCCAGCTTTTCATTATATGCGTCTGTTGTTTCTTCATTTACAGTTGTCAAAGTCAAGTCAATACCAAAACCATGCAAGTTTTGTCAAAGTATAGCCGAAATAAGTGTTAATAATTGTCTGGATCAACAATAACAAAATAATGAGCATATTTTATGATGAAGATGAGGAGGAAAATAGGAGGGAAAAAGGAAGAAGGACATGATAACTTATCTTTTTCAGTGACCCTCACATTTTCACATGATTTTGCAAACAATTGTATGTATAAGGAAACTGAGAAGGAAAATAGCCCTGCAAAAGAGTGACTATCAAACAGTAAGAGCCAAAAACAGAAGTGCATTTTTAACTCATTTCATCTGTCACCCACGCTACTAATTCTCTGCGCCCTACCATGTAAAAATTAATTTCCTACATTTTGTTTCTAATTTATTTATTTATTTGCTTATTTATTTATTTATTTATTTATTTATCACTGTTAGACATATACCCCCCAGATGCACATTCATACCATAAAGACATCTGTTCAATTATGTTCATAATAGCATTATTTGCAATAGTCAGAACCCAGGATCAACCTACATGCCTCTCAACCAAAGAATGGGTAAAGAAAATATGTTGCATATACACAGTGGAGTACTACCCAGTGGTTAAAAAATGATATCTTGAAATTCTCAGGCAAATTGAAGTATCTAGATGAAACAATCCTGAGTGAAGTAACCCAGACACTGAAATTCAAACTTGGTATACAGTCACTCATAAGTAGATATTAGATATAGAACAAAGGATAACCACCACACAACCCACAACACCAGAGAAGCTAAGAACAAGAAGAACCCTAAGAGAGACATACATGGACCCCCTAGAAGGGGAAAGGGACATGATCTCCTGATTTCTAATATATTTATAGTCTACTGCATTCCTTCTTTTGCAGTCTTACCTCTCTCCTTACTGTCTGCTCCCCATAATACCTATTATTACCACATGCAATGATTTCATCCTTGCCTTATTCCCTGTTGCAGGAATGTCTCTATTTGTTCTACTAGCAATCTAATCTTACTCATACCAACTTCATAACCCACCAAATTTTTCCATTGAACATCTGCCCAACTAGCAACCTATAAGGACTTTCCCCTTGGCAAAGTTAATACACCCATTTAAAATACTGGCTTGTGGATTTGTACTGTAGCTGTTTCTGTAAGTTGATTTTTATCTTTCTACTTTATAATGCAATTTTATGCTTCTGATCTACATTATCTAGCTTGGTATTCTTCCTTAGTTACTCATAATATCTCACTTTCTAAGCCTGTTCAACAGAGAATAATTGGCAATGAACTATACCACAGTGCTCTGTAGTCATTCTGAAGTCAATAGTAGAAAAATGATCAATGGGAATGTTAGTCTTAAATAACTTGTTTGACCACAGTAAAGTTGAGCATAGTA
Source organism: Cricetulus griseus (assembly GCF_003668045.3). Lineage (NCBI taxonomy): Eukaryota > Metazoa > Chordata > Mammalia > Rodentia > Cricetidae > Cricetulus > Cricetulus griseus. The sequence continues at coordinate 86,090,327 of NC_048604.1, forward strand.
TTCAGACAATATGCTTATGCAAATTAAATGCCATTTTCACCCTTAAGCTTTCTCAGCAAATTTCTGGGAAAATGCTGAAGAGCAAAGTGGTCCAGCAAAGCAGTGGAGTTAGTAACTACATGCTGTGCTTTCTGAATTTCTGTTAAAGAGCATTTTTCTTTCAACTAGGTAGAGATTGAAATGTCTTTGATAGGATAATTTATTCCACAATTAAGCATGAAGCTGAAGTCACAAGTTTGATAAAATTACATTTTTGCATAGCACCTACTAAACTGTCTTATGAAAGGTGGAGGAATAAAAAGTACATAGACATAATTGAAAGGGAACCTATTTTTCAATGAAGGCAAAAGAAAGAATACAGAGATTAGAAAATCTGTTAATAGCTTGCCTCAGATTCCATCTGCTTATGTTTCTAACTTCAAAAAGAGAAAAAAACGATTTCATAGTGCATAATTCTCCAGGATTCAAATATAGAAAGTCACCCTACTCTTTGTTACAAAGAAAGTCACCCAATAGCCTGTAAAGTCCAGTTGAGCAAATTAATTCCCCCTATATCCATTAGATACACATATATCCACTTTCTTTAGGCTGGTGATGCTTTTTAAAATGTAGCTTGAAGTGTTGGTAAGCTTTTGACAGAAGATAAAAAATATTTTACAGTATTATTATCTGAACTATCTTCCAAATCCTACAAACTTTCTAAATTGTTTCTTGTACCACATTTTCAATTAAAAGTGTAAATCAGCAATAAGTTTTTAACAATAAAATGAGTTGATCAAGGTCTCCATAATGTTAAGTCTTCACATAGGAATTGACAAAGGGAGTTTAGGAGGCAGGGTAATGAATAAAGCAATTTCTTTGTCTTACCATTGACTTTATTTTCCTTCCTATCAGGGATGGGTAATCTTGTTTAGTTGCCCATTTAGTGTTGATAAGACGAACTGAAGGGCCTAATGGGAATGCTAAAAATCTCATTTCTGAGCAACAGATGAGTTCTGGTTGCCAGAGGCATAATTTTCTTACACCTATTGTGTGTTTTGTTTTGTTTTGTTTTGTTTTGTTTGACATCAACTTAGGTGAGGAATTTTTTTTTTATAACAGGGAATGGAATGAATGTTTGGGGTGTATTTTATTTGTCTTCAGGGCAACTGTTACTAGAATTTTCTTCCCCTATATTGCCAAAGTAATAGTTGCTATTTCCACCCCAAACCCTGCTTTATGCTGTGCTGAGACTGCCTACATTTGTAGATGTGGTAGGAGACAAGTTACATTTTTTTTTGCATGACAAGGCTCCATGGTGCCATTTTTCTGTGACCACTGAAGATGGTTTTAGGGAGGCATAGCAGATGACCTTGTTACAAGAGTTGATTTTGCTCTGCCTTTTCTTTGTACAGAGTGTAAAAGCCAAATCTGCAGTCATTCTAGCTACATACAAAGGGAAGACTCAGAGGAACAAGAGTGGGATGTGAACAATATAGAGCTAAGGGACACTGAGAGTGTGAATTTCAAGCTTTGATTTTTACATCACTGAGTTACAATAGAAAACTCTATCATCATCCTCTCCTCTCTAACTTACCGAAGGATGAGCATACCACAAGCTTAAAAGCTTCATTGAGTCTCCTACTCACTATTATGTTGTAGAAGGTGGATGGGAAAAAAGCATTTCGAAAGATCAGAAATATGAATATTCTGAAAAAAGCCAGAAATAGCAGATTCCTTAAACAATTTATATTCAGAGTAATTCAAATAATTCAAAAGCTATTTAAGAATTATATGCCATCCTATAGCCTTCATCCAGCAGCTGTTGGAAGTAGAATCAGACACCCACAGCTAATCACTGAACTGAACTGGAATCCAAAGGGGTTCAGACCAGGCTGGTTAAACCCACAGAAACAGGTGACCTGAACATCAGGGAGTTCTTGGTTCCCAGACTGATAGCTGGGAAACCAGCATGGGACTGATCCAGACCCTAGGAATGTGGGTGTCAGTGAGGAGACCTCAGAAATCCATGGGGCCCCCTGTAGTAGATCAGTACTTATCCCTAGCATAGGTGTGGACTTTGGGAGCCCATTCCACATAGAAGGATATTCCCTGAGCCAAGACACACAGGGGTTGGCCTAGGCCCTATTCCAAAGGACATGACAGACCTTGAAGAAGCCCTAAGGAAGGCCTCAACCTCCCTGGGGAGCAGAAAGGTTATGTGATAACTAGGGTTTTATTGGGGGGGGGGCTGGTAGGAGAGGAGGTGAGGGAAAGGGAACTCATATTGACATGTAAAATAAGCTTGTTTCTAATTCAAATAAAAAAATGGAAAAATGAATTATAATAGAGAGAAGTGTCAAGAAATGTTATTTTAAACACTGTGATTTTCTTTGCAGAATTCATGCCATGTATATATACATATATGATATACATGTGTGCATCTGCATACGCAGGCATGTGTGCATGTGTGTGTGACATTAGGCATTTCCCATGATAAATACATACTCTTGTCCCCTGTATTACATATTTCTGCCCACTTAAAAATATTTGTATGTTATACAATTGAATGGTTCATCTAATTTTATTTCCATCTGTAATTCAGAAGGCCAAATAACCCTCTCATAGAGCAGAGACAGCGGTGAGTGTCCAAAAACCTTTTTCCCCATGCTGAACAAATATAGTTTCAAACTCAGATTATGTTAATAAATTCATTCCACAAAACATTAAATATTGCCTTGTGTTTAAAAGAAAGTGAAAGTATTTGTCTTATTTTGATTATATCATAAATTAAAGAACACTTATCTCACAGGGTTCTCAGCTGGGTGAGATTAATGAGTTTTTTTCATGTGTTGGCATGCAGAGACTCTCCTAGCACTATAAAGATAACCAATGGGGGTGAAGTTCCCAGGTCAGTATCACGTTGGTTTTTCCATGTCCTATGAAGTAAGTGTTTCTTTCAATATTATATTTTACCATCAACTTCTGGAGACTATCTCAGAATTATGACAATATTTGCAGGATCTCTGAAACCCTACTTGTCACTCTAAAATAGTTAGCACATTCCTGGCACTTTCTTTTATTAGCTTGAAATGTCTAGTAGGGGAATGTAATCCTGCTATGGGGTAACTCTATTTAAAATATTTTGCATGTATAAATGTATATATTTTAAGAACTTTTGAAGTAACAAGTTTTCATATTTCTTTTTTAAAGGTCTTTAGTGTGTTATTTAGCTTTCTCTGCACTACCTCCACTACTATGCCTTCCAACAATCCACCTTTTCTGTTCTGCTAAGCTCTTCAAGCCTTTCATAATTGATGGCTACAAGGAAAAAATGCTACCTGGATAAGATAGGGCAGTGACACTTATGAACTTTTTGCAGATATGGCAACATGCCCAAGCAACACAAAAGCTCAAATCATACTAAATCCCAGCTTTGAGAGAAAGGTGAGTTGGGCAGTAAGCTCACCCCTAATTGAGGCTCTATTCACAATTGGTAAATTTTAGGAGAGTAAAGGACAGTTTTCTTTAACAGTATTGCATCTGGTAAGCTGAACATACTTCAGTGGAAGGGTAAATATCCAATGATGTATGGATAACACAAATTGTATTTGTGGAAAAAACAACAACATAATAGGACACAGCAGTGAGTGAGTAGGGAATAAGCATGAAACTTGGATGAGTGCACAGGAAATAATTGTATGAAATTCTAAAAAACAGTCAAATGAGCCCTTTCTGCTGACCGACCCAGGAACAAGATGAATGAGCCTCTGACCTTACCCAACCCCTGCCCAAACCATCACTCACCCAGACCACCTCACCACCGCCTGCGCCTGCCTGCTTGGGGTACACATACCCAGGCTGGGAGGAGCTCCCTGCTCCCTGAATCTGGTAGCACCCCACTCTTCCACCCCTTTTTGTTGACCGACCCAGGAACGAGGTGAGTGAGCCTCTGCCCTTACTCAACCCCCACCCAAACCATCACTCAACCCGACCACCCCCTCTGCTAGCACCTGACTGCTTGTGGTAGTCACGCCAAGGCAGGGAGGAGCTCCCTGCTCCCTGAAACTGGTAGCACCCCACTCTTACATCTTTTTCCACCAACCGATCCACAATGAGTGAGGAGACTACCAGGAGAGGCAAGACCATCCAGAGTTGCAGACATTGAATTCCTGTAACCCACAAACCACTGGCTCACAAGAGGAGATAGAGAGACCCCACCTGCACCCACTAGAAGAAGATATGGTAAGAAGACAGAATAAGATTTCACTCAACAACAGAAAGACCAATATGACAACACCAGAATCTAGGGACTCCACTCCAGCAAGATCTGAAAAGCTGAACGCAGAGCAAGAAGATGAGATGGACCTCAAAAGTTATCTTGGCAAGATGATAGAGACCTTTAAAGAGGAAACAAGAAAATCCCTTAAAGAAATAGAAGAAAAAGCAAACAAAAAATTACCTGAAATGGAGGAAAAGACAAATAAAAAAATTCAAGAAATAAACAAATCGCTTAAAGAATCTATAGAAACCAGAGAAAAAAACATCCAAACAAGTTAAGGATGTTCTTGAAACAGTTCAAAGCATGAAAGCTGAAATAGACACAATAAAGAAAACAAAAAATGAGGTGATGCTGGAAATGGAAAGGCTGGATAAATGATCAGAAACTAAAGATGTGAGTATAACTAATAGAATTCAAGAGAAGGAAGAGAGAATTTCAGCTATTGAAGACTTGCTAGAGGATATACATTCATCAACCAAAGAAAACCTGAAGTCCAAAAATATCCCTAAAACAAAATATCCAGGAAATATGGGGCATGGTGAAAAGACCATACCTAAGAATAATAGGTGTAGAACAAGGTGAAGAAACACTGCTCAAAGGTACAGAAAACATATTCAACAAAATCATAGAAGAAAACTTCCCCAACCTACAGAAGGATATGCCTTATGAAAGTACAAGAAGCTTACAGGACACCAAACAGACTGGACCACAAAAAGAAGTCGCCCCAACACATAATAATCAAAACACCAAAATCTACAGAATAAAGAGAAAATATTAAGAGCAGCAAAGGAAAATGTCAAGTAACATATAAAGGCAAACCAATCAGAATCACACCCGACTTCTCAATGGAAACACTGAAAGCCAGAAGGTCTTGGCTAGATACCCTACAAGCACTAAGGGAGCATGGATGTCAACCCAGAATACTGTACCCAGCAAAACTTTCAATCACTACAGATGGAGAAAACAAGATATTCCATGACAAAAACAATTTTAAACAATACATATCCACAAATCCAGCACTACAGACAGTTCTGGAAGGAAAACTCCAAACCAACGAACATAACTACACTCAGAAAAAAACAGGCAATAGATAATCTAATTATACCAAACAAAAAAATAAACAGGAGGGCAAAATCCACACACAATGACACCACCAACAATAAATCCAAAACAAACAAGAAACAATGAACAATGGACATTAATATCCCTGAATGTCAATGGTCTTAACTTACCCATAAAAAGATATAGGCTAACAGAATGGATACGAAGACAGAATCCATCCTTCTGCTGTTTACAAGAAACACACCTCAACTTCAAAGACAGGCAATACCTCAGAGTAAAAGGATGGGAAAAGATTTTCCAATCAAATGGGCTCAAGAAACAAGCTGGTTTAGCAATCCTAATATCTAACAAATTAGACTTTAAACTAAAATCAATCAAAAGAGATGAAGTAGGGCATTTCATACTCATCACAGGAAAAGTCCATCAAGATGAAGTCTCAATCCTGAACATGTATGCTCCAAAAACGAAGGTACACACATTTGTAAAAGAACCATTACTAAAGCTCAAACCACACATAAAACCACACACACTTATAGTAGGAGACTTCAACACCCCCCTTTCACCACTAGACAGGACCACCAGACAGTAACTTAACAAAGAAACAAAGGATCTTACAGAAGTTATGACCCAACTGGTTTTAACAGATATCTATAGAACATTCCATCCAAACACAAAAGAATATACCTACTTCTCAGCGCCACATGGAACCTTCTCAAAAAATGACCACATAGTTGGCAGCAAAGCAAACCTCCACAGTTAAAAAAGAATTGAAATAATCCCCTGTATCTTATCAGATCACCATGCATTAAAGATAGAATTCAACAGCAATATGAATTGCAGAAAACCTACATATTCATGGAAAATGAATAACACCAAATTGCACCATTCCTGGGTTGAGGTAGAAATAAAAAAAGAAATTAAAGACTTCCTAGAATTTAATGAGAATGTAGGCACAACATACTCAAACTTATGGGACACTCTGAAAGCAGTGCTAAGAGGGAAGTTCATAGCACTAAGTGACCACATGAATAAACTAGAAGAAAGTCACATTAGAGAATTGACAGAACAACTAAAAGCTTTAGATCAAAAAGAAGCAAACACAGCAAGCAGGAGTAGATGCCAGGAAATAATCTACCTGAGAGCCAAAATCAACAAAGTAGAAACTAGGAAAACAGTACAAAGAATCAATGAAACAAAGAGTTGGTTCTTTTAGAACATCAACAAGATAGACACACCTCTAGCCAAACTAACCAAAATGCAGAGAGAGAGCATGCTAATTAACAAAATCAGAAATGAAAAGGGTGATATAACAACAGACACTGAGGAAATCCAGAGAATATTCAGGTCATACTTTGAAAATGTGTACTCCACAAAATTGGAAAATCTAAAGGAAATGGACAGCTTTCTGGATAAATATCACATAACAAAATTAAATAAAGATCAGATAAACAGTTTAAATCGACCTATAACCCCTAATGAAATAGAAGCAGTCATCAAAAGCCTCACAAACAAAAAAAGGCCAGGGCCAGATGGCTTCACTGCAGAATTCTACCAGAAATTCAAAGAAGAGCTAATTCCAGTACTCCTCAAACTGTTCCGCACAATAGAAGCAGATGGAATATTGCCAAACTCTTTCTACGAGGCTACAATCACTTTGATACCCAAGCCACACAAAGATATGTCTAAGAAAGAGAACTACAGAGTGATATCTCTCATGAACACTGATGCTAAAATACTCAATAACATATTGGTGAACCGAATCCAAGAACATATCAGAAAAATCATCCACCATAATTAAGTAGGCTTCATCCCAGGGATGCAAGGATGGTTCAACATACGAAAATCCATCAACGTAATCCACCATATAAACAAACTGAAAAAGAAAAACCACATGATCATCTTACTAGATGCTGAAAAAGCCTTTGACAAAATCCAACATCCCTTCATGATAAAGCTATTGGAGAGATCAGGAATAGCAGGAACATATCTAAACATGATAAACGCAATATACAGCAAACCAATAGCCAACATCAAACTAAAAGGAGAGAAACTCAAAGTGATTCCTCTAAAATCAGGAACAAGACAAGGCTGTCCACTCTCTCCATATCTCTTCAATATTGTACTTGAAGTTCTGGCTAGAGCAATAAGACAAGAAAAGGGGATCAAAGGGATACAAATTGGAAAGGAAGAAGTCAAACGTTCACTATTTGCAGAACATATGATAGTCTACATTAGTGACCCGAAAAACTCTACCAGGGAACTCCTATGGCTGATAAACACCTTCAGCAAGGTAGAAGGATACAAAATTAACTCAAAAAATTCAGTAGCCCTACTAAATACAGATGATAAATCCAATGAGAAAGAAATCAGGGAAACATCACCTTTCACAATATCCATAAGCAACATACAATATCTTTGGGTAACACTAACCAAAAAAGTGAAAGACCTGTACAATAAGAACTTTGAGACTTTAAAGAAAGAAATTAAAGAAGATACCAGAAAATGGAAAGATCTCCTATGCTCTTGGATAGGTAGAATGATCATAGTAAAAACGGCAATCCTGCCAAAAGCAATCTACAGATTCAACGCAATCCCCATCAAAATCCCAAAACAGTTTTTCACAGACATTGAAAGAACAATACTCAACTATATGGAAAAATTAAAAAAAAAAACAGGACAGCCAATACAACACTTTACAATAAAGGATCTTCTGGAGGCATCACCATTCCCGACTTCAAGCTCTACAATAGAGCCATAGTTCTGAAAACAGCTTGGTATTGGCACAAAAATAGACAGAGACCAATGGAATCGAATTGAAAACCCTAATATTAACCCATGCACCTATGAATACCTTATTTTTGACAACGGTGATAAATCTATACAATGGAAAAAAGATAGCATCTTCAACAAATGGTGCTGGTACAATTGGTTTCAGACATGCAGAAGATTGCAGATAGATCCATACTTGTCACCATACACAAAACTTAAGTGCAAATGGATCAAAGATCTCACCATAAATCCAGCCCCACTGAATCTTCTAGAGGAGAAAGTGGGAATTACCATTGAACAAATTGGCACAGGAGACCGCTTCCTGAACATTACACCAGTAGCACAGACATTGAGGTCTGCAATTAATAAATGGGACCTCTTGAAACTGAGATGCGTCTGGAAGGCAAAGGAAACAGTCAGTAGGACAAAATGACCACATCTTCATCGTTCCCACATCTGACAGAGGACTGATTTCCAAAATATATAAGGAGCTCAAGAAGCTAGCCCTCAAAACACCAAACAATGAAATTAAAAAGTGGGGTGCAGAACTAAATAGAAAATTCTCAACAGAGGAATCTGAACGGCTAAAAGACACTGAAGAAAGTGCTCAAAATCATTGTCCTTCAGAGAAATGCGACTCAAAACAACTCTGAGATACCACCTCACACCTGTTAGAATGGCTAAAATCAAAAATACCAATGAAAATCTATGCTGGGGAGGATGTGTATAAAAAGGAACACTCCTCCATTGTTGGTGGGAGTGAGAACTTGTAAGACCACTCTGGAAATCAGTATGGTGTTTGCTCAGAAAAACAGGAAGCAGTCTACCTCAAGATCCAGCCATTCCTCTCTTGGGTCTATACCCAAATAGTGCGTGTTCATACAACAAGGACATATGTTCAACCATGTTCATAGCAGCATTGTTTGTAATAGCCAGAATCTGGAAGCAACCTAGATGCCCCTCAACTGAAGAATGGATTGAGAAAATGTGGTATATTTATACAATGGGGTACTACTCAGCAGAAAAAAGCAATGGAATCTTGAAATTCCCAGGCAAATGGATGGAACTAGAAGAATCCATCCTGAGTGAGGTAACCCAGGTACAAAAAGACAAACATGGTATGTACTCACTCATATATGAATTTTAGACATAGAGCAAAAGGATGACAAGCCTTAATCCTCTTCACCAAAGAATCTAGGAAACATGAAGGACTCTAAGGCATAAAAGGTCTTCAGGAATGGGAAGTGGCATGAACTCCTGAGCTAATTGGGAGCATGAGGTAGGGGAGAGGGAGCTGTTACAATAAGAGCAAGAGAAGAGGGGGAGAGGAGAGGAAATAGAGGAACAGAAATATTGAGTTGGGGGAAAATAGAGGAGAGAGAGCAGGATGAGAGATATCATATCAGAGGGAGCCAGTATAGGTCTTAGAAAAATTCTGGAACCAGGGAGATTTACAGAGACCTACAAGGATCACAAAATTTAACAATCCAGGAAACGGTGGAGAGGATAACCTAAAAGCCCTTTTCCTAAAATGAGATTGATGACTTCTCTTTATGCCATCCTAGAGCCCTCATCCAGTGGCTGATGGAAGCAGAGACAGACATCCACAGATATACACTGAGCTGATATCAGAAATTTAGTTGAAGAGAGGGAGGAATGAAGATCGAAGTGGTCTGTACCAGGTTGGAGAAACCCACAGGAACAGTTGGCATGAACAAGGGAGAGCACATCGACCCCAGATGCTGTCTGGGAGGCCATTACAAGACTGATCCAGTCCCCTGAACATGGATGTCAATAAGGAGGCCTCTGCACTCCAGGGAGCCTCTGGTGGTGGATAAGTATTTTTCCCTGGTGCAAGAAGGGAATTTGAGAGCCCATCCCACATGAAGGGTTACACTCTGACCCTGAACACATGGGGAAGGGCACAGGACCAGCACAGGAAGATTTGGTGGACTTGGCAGAGCCCCCGTTGCGGGCCCTACCCTGCCTGGGGAGTGGTGGTTGGATGGGATGGGGGGTAGGTTGGGGGTAGGGGAGGAGGAATGGGGGTGAGGGGAGGGAGAGGGAGAAGTGACTTACATATGAAACAAGCTTGTTCCCTAACTAGAACTAATAAATAAATAAATAAACAAACAAATAAATAAATAAATAAAAGATTAAAAGAAAAAATAGTAAAATGAAAATGAATTAAATCCTTTGGATATTTTGGCTGGGGTAAAACATTAATTGTAATTTACCTTTCAAGGTGCTAATGTAAATAAATGCTGGAACATAAAGTGAGTTTGCAAAAGGATAGGCAATGTAACATTACACTATATTTGACTCTTTCCATTTTCTTCTTTGTGCTCTGCTCAAATGATTGATAGGATAAGTCCAGCATTTCTGAACATGATGTTGACATCAGTACATGAGAACACTCCAAAACTCCCAAACATTTTCTGTCTCAGGCTCTTAGAATTTGGAAAGTCTGTTTTTACAGCATCTCCAATTTCTTTGCATATCTTGTTAGAACTGGACTAACATCCCTTTCTACACCTATCATCAGGTACCAAAAACAGCCTATAGGGACCATTTGGAAGTCTAACATCTTAATCAATTATATTTTTTCTAGCATAAAAATGCAATTTTCTGATAACCTATTCTGCCATCTAATAGATTATACATTTAGATATATCAGAAAATCAGGAAAATTCCAGATTTTTAGACATAATTCAATGACACTGGAGGTAAATCTTTATTCTTAACCCTTTAACAGTCTGAAAACAAAACTTACTTCTACAAGTATAGAATTACCAATGCTCCCACCTGTTCACAAAAGTTTCAAATAGAAGTATAAAAGCAAAATGATATAACAATTCCAACATAAAGAAATGTTGCTTTTGATGTATTATACTGAAAGAATTTATATATTGATTGACATTATTTATTATATTTTGATACCTTCTGGACTTTCATTTTTGTTTTTAGAATGAGATATCGAAAAAAATGAATCAATGAAGCAGGAATTTCAATTTATTGCCAATCTGATATGTACAAGTAAGTCAACAGCAAGGATACACCTTTTTCCATAAGTTAATCCAGCAAGAAGCAGAATGAAATTAAGTACAACTAAAGCCATTCTAAAGGTAAATATTACATCTGTGTATTCAATTTCTAAAACGAAAACCTATATTTGGTTACTAAGTCAGTTATTTTCATATGTGGTTCACATCCACAAATTCCAAAGTTCATTTCCTAATAACTCTCAGTTTTTGGAGAATATGGTCATGTTTTTGTCTACTTCTCATGCCCTACATATTATTTATAAATCATGAAATGGATTTAACATGAAAAATAAGACAAAGCACTAGGATTTTCAAGTGAACTGAGGTACCTATATCAGAAATGTTTCTGTATGCATGTATATATTTATGTGTGTTCAGATGTATATATGGGGGATAGTGCCTATATCAACCACTTTCCACAATATATATTTAGTTAGCATCTCTCACTAAACCTTAAATTCACCAATATTGACAGACTATCAAAATTTAAAACACTGGGGATCTTCTTAACTCACATTCTCCAGCCCTGGGGATATAAGCTCATCAATTAATCCATAGATGAGGCTAGTGTCACCTTGATTCAATCACCTCACTAGGCACTATATGTGAATATTGCTACAATACAAATTAATACTTCAATGAGTGAGTATCTGTGGATTTCTAAAGTATTTATTATGACAGGGTATCTTTATGTAGCTCTGGTTGTACAGGAACTCAGAATGTACACCACACTGGTCTGGCCTTGAACTGACAAAGGTCTGTTTGCCTCTGCCTCTTGGGAGATGGGACTAAAAGTAGGTTCAACAATAAATGGCACAACAGGTTATATTTTATCCATTAAGGCATGGTATCATGGAGTCTTTTTTTAAAAAAAAAACTGCACTAAAATGATATTTAATAAGATCTTTGTTAATAAAAAATATAGGGTTATGTACCAGTAAATCAAAGGCTAACATCAATGAAACTGTGCTTCTTTGTTGGTCCTTTGTTGTAACGACCAATGGAAGAGATATACTAAACAAAAAACCCAGGATAGACAAAACAACCCTGTACAATAAAGGAACCTGCTGAGGCATCACCATCCCTCACTTCAAGCTCTATTATAGAGCTATATTAATGAAAACACATTGTTATTGTGCAAAAACAGACTGGTAGACCAATGGAATATCTGATTATTGACAAAGAAGCTGAAATTATACAATGAAAAAAAGAAAGCATCTTCAACAAATGTTGCAGCCATACCTGAATGATGACATGTAGAAGACTGCAGATAGACCCAGATCTATTGCCATGCAAAAAACTTAAGTTCAAATGGATCAATGACCTCACATAAATCTACCACACTAAACTTCTTAGAAGATAAAGTGAGAAGTACCCTTGTTTGAATTGGTACAGGAGACCACTTCATGAACATAACACCAGTAGCATAGACACTGAGATTGACAATTAATAAATGGGACCTCTAGAAACTTGGAAGTTTCTGTAAGACAGAGGATACAGTCAAGAAGACAAAACAGCAGGCCAGAGAATTGATAAAATTCTTATCAACATCACATCTGACAGAGGACTGATTTCCAAAATATATAAAGAACTCAAGAAGTTTGTCACCAGAACACCAAATAATCCAATTAAAAAGTGGGGTACAGGAATAAATAGAGAATTCTCAAAAGAGGAATCTAAAATTGTTGAAAGATACTTAAAATGTCCAACATCCTTAGCCATCAGGGAAATGCAAATCAAAACAACGCTGGGATTCCATCTTCTTCCTGTCAGAATGGCTAAAATCAAAACTGCCCAGAACAGTTGATGCTAGAGGAGATATGGAGAAAAGGAACAGTCCCCCATTGCTGGTAGGGTGCAAACTTGTACAGGTATGTTGGAAATCAGTATGGTGGTTTCTCGGGAAAATGGGAATCAGCCTACATAAAGCCCAGCAATTCCACTCTTAGGCATATAGAAAAATGATGCACATTCATACCCAAATGACATGTGCTCACCTATGTTCTAGAAGCATTATTTGTAATAGCCATTAAATGGAAGCAACCTAGATTTCCCTCAACTGAAGAACAGATAAAGGAAATGTGGCACATTTACAAAATGAAGTACTACATTATGGAAAGAAAACAATAAAAATCTTGCAATTTGAAAGCAAATGGATGGAACTAGAAGAAACCATCCTTAGTGAGGTAACCCAGACACAGAAAGACAAACATGGTACGTACTCATTCATAAGTGGATATTAGACATAGAGCAAAATATGTAGAGCTTACAATACACAAACTCAGAGAAGTTGGGGTACAATGAGGAAACTATGAGTGTTGCACGTTTTTCCACAGAGAATGGGGAAAGGGACAAGATCTCCTGAATAAATTGAGAGCATAGGGGTAGTGAAGAGGGAGGTAGGAGAAATAGATTGGCAAAGTAGGGGGAGGAGAACATGATAGATCAGAAAGATCAAGTCTAGGGAAAAATAGAGCAGAGCAAGAAAATAGATACCTTAATAGAGGGAGTCATTATAGGTTTAAAAAGATATCTGGCACTAGGGAAATTTCCAGAGGTACACAAAGATGATGCCACCTAATAATCTAAGCAATAGTGGAAAGTCTACTTTAAATGCTCTTCCACTACACCCCTCCACTGCTGGTGGGAGTGCCAACTCATCAGCCCTTTTGGAATTTATTATGGAGATTCCTCCGAAAATGAGAATCAGTCTACCAAAACATCCAGCAATTCCACTCTTAGGCATATACCCAAATGATGCACATTCATACAACAAGGACATCTGTTCAGTTATGTTCATAGTAGCATTATTTGTAATAGCCTGAATGTGGAAGCAACCTAGATGCCCCTCAACTGAAGAATGGATAAGGAAAATGTGGTACATTTACACAATGGAATGCTACTTAGAGGGATAAAAAACAATGGAATCTTGAAAATAACAGGCAAATGAATGTAACTAGAAAAAACCATACTGAGGGAGGTAACCCAGTCACAAAAAGGCAAACACGACATATACTCACTCATATATCCACACCACCAGAGAAGCTAGGAAACAAGGAGGACCCTAAGAGAGACATATATTGTGCTCTGAGGAATGGAAAAGGCATAATATTTCTTGAGAAAATTGGGAGCAGGTGGAGAGGAGAGAGGGAGCTAGGAGGAAATGAAGTGGAGAAGAGGATAGGAGAGGAGGACATGAGAGAACAGGTAGGTTGATTCTGGGGAAGAATAGATGAGACTAAAATAAGACATTCCATATTAAAGGGAGCTATTGTAGATTTAAAGATAAATCTGGCACTAGGGAAATGTTCAGAAATCTACAAGGTTGACACCAACTAACAATCTAAGCAATAGTGGAGAGATTACCTTGAATGCCTTTCCCAGATAATGAGATTGAAGATAACCTTACATGCCATGCCATAGCCTTTATCCAGTAGGTTTTGGAAGCAAAAGTAAACTCCCACAGGTAAACACTGAATTGAACTCCTGGAACCCAGTTACAGAGAAGGAGGAGTGATGAGCCAAAATATGAAGACTAGGCTGGTGAAATCCACAGAAATAGCTGACCTGAACAAGGGGGAACTCATGGTCCCCAGGCTGATAGCTGGGAAACCAGCATAGGAATGATCCAGACCCCTGACCATGGGTTTCAGTGAGTAGGCCTTGGAAATCTATGGGGCCTTTGGTAGCATATTGTACTTATCGCTAGCATAGGAATGGACTTTGGCAGCCAAATCCACCTAGAGGGATACTCTCTCAGCCTAGACACATGGGGAAGGGCCTAGGCCCTGCTCCAAATGATATGAAACACTTTGAAGATTACCCATGGAAGGACTCACCTTCCCTGATAAGCAGAAAAGGCATGGGATAGGAGGTTTGTTGGGCCAGGGGAGGAGGGGACAGAACTGTGATTGACATTTAAAAAATGCTTGTTTCTAATTTAAATTTTAAAAGTGCCTTCCTATAATGAGAATGGTGACTATCTTAAATGCCATCCTAGACCCAATAGATTATGGAAGCAGCAGCAGAGATCCACTGCCAAGCACTGAGCAGAACTCCTGGATTCCAGTTGTATAGATCGAAAAGTGATGAGCAAAGGGGTCAAGACCATGCTGGGGGAAACCCACAGAAACAGCATATCTGATCAAGTAGAAGTTCATGCATCCCAGTCTGAGAGCTCAGGAGCCAATATAGGACATAACCAGGCCCTCAGAATGTGTATGTCAGTTGGGAGGCCTAGGTAGTCTATGGGGCCTCTGGCAGTGGAACCAGTATTCATCCCTTGTGGACAAATAGGCTTTGGGTACCCATTACCTATGGAGGGACAGTCTCTCAGTCAAGATACATGGGGTAGAGCCTAGGTCCTGCCCCAAATGATGTGTCAGATTTTGATGATCCCTCGTGGGAGGCCTCACCCTCCCGGGGGAGTGGATTGGGGGTGGGATGGAGGGTTGGTGGGGGACATAAGAGGATGAGAGAGAGAGGAACTGGGATTGGTATGTAAAATAAGATTGTTTTTAATTTAAATAAAATTTTATATAAAACGAAGAAAAAATCTTCATAGAGTGCCTTATCAGAATGTTTGTCACAGGTATATCAATTTTTCTTGGTTACTTGTGGTGAACTCAACTATGAATTATCAACATGTGAAGTATGTGGGAACAAAATAAATAATATTCAATCCAAAAATGAGCTTAATATTAAAAAGAAGAATGAAGCACAAACTTGGAAAATACGGAATTTGAAAAAAGTTTTGGATCATGAAACAATATTTTAGGAATTTCAAATATGTTATCATTGAGATTTTTTTTCTTTTTTTTTTAAATACAAGGGAATTTATTAGGGAAAACCCTTACCTACAGAGAGACCTATCCAGCCAGCGGGTCAGCAGTAAGTACAGCAAGCCACAGAGTAAACTGAAGAAGCGATCAGCAACGTGAGCACCCATCACTATTAAACCTTTCCTACTTCACCCTGACCATGTCCCAGTAGGCGTGGCTACAGTGTCCCCTAGAGGACACTTAGATTCTTACCTCATTGTTTGCAATCATTTCCAACCACCCTCTCCCTACATGGGCTGTCCAAAATCTGTGCAGCTGTCCTAACATTCTGTAGTCAATGTCTTCTCTGCATAGATTCCCCTGGGCCCTGATTTTACCTGGGTTTCCATTCACAGATTGCCCCTGGGCATATGGGTATTCAAAAGACAGTGCTGGCCTCCTTTGGGGGACTGAAGTGCACTTAGCACTAAGAAACTGTCAGATTGTTACCAAGGGATCCTGAGCCTCACAGTGCAGGAATATAAAAGCTCCAAGTGACTGAACCGGTCTGAGCCAGTTTGAACTGGTCAAAACCGGATTGAACCAGTCTGAACTTCTTTGAACTTAGTGAAATTGGTTTGAACTGGTATGAACCGGTTTGATCTGGTCTAAACTGGTTTGAACTGGCCAAAACTGAATTGAACTGGTCTGAACTGGTTTAAACTGGTCAAAATTGTATTGAACTGGTTTGAACTGTTCTGAACCGGTTTGAACTGGTCTGAACCGCTTTGAACTGTTTGAAATTCGTTTGAACTGGTCAAAACAGGATTGAACCAGTCTGAACCGATTTGAACTGGGTGAAATTGGTTTGAACTGTTTGAAACCGGATTGATCCATTCTGATCCAGGAGCTAGGGCAGATATTTCTCAAGAAAGTGTGTCCCCAAGGCCATAGTGAGTGGAGCATCTGTCTGCCTCTTGGAAAAAATTGCCCACTTTGCAAAGGGATTCCCTACTTTATGTTTCTATTTTTAAGCTCCAAGCTAGGAAAGGTAGAGTGTACTAACTCCAAGAGAGGTCCGTATTGTTTTTGAAAGCCTTTGGTCTTGGGGTTTTTGGGGTTCCATTGCAAGTTGCTCCCTCACACCATAGAGCCTACTTCAGCCTCTTCCATCTTCTCTGGTGCAACCGGTGCACTGCTGCATGTGCCAATGCTCTTTGGAGCCCTGTTTGTCCTTCCGTGGGCCCTGTAAGAAGTCCTAATTGTGGGCTTGGAAGGTGGGTGTGCGGTGGGGAGATGAATGCTGCACTAGGACTTCACCAAAGCAATAATATATGAAAAATCAGTCTCTCATTGAGATTTTCTTTGACAATATGTAAACAAGTGACTTCTACTATAAAATTAATTAAATTATTAAATTACTTTTTATTTTCTTCACTATTCTCTCTCTTTTCTGCCTACAATGCTTATTGAAGCATTACAATGTTATAGTTAGTTCAGAATCATATTAACATTTAAATACTATTTGTATGTAATATAAAACACATTATTTCATGTTTTATTTTAGTAATATTTTATGTATTCAAATTTATATTGAATGCAATAAAATGAATGGCACTCCGTTTCAATACTTTTTAAGAGTTTATTTACCTTGTTGAAAGATGTGGCTTCAAACATCCTCTGCAATTTTGCAGTTATATTTTTCTTTAGTTCTATTTTGGATGATTTCAAAATAGTTCTATTCAATTTTTAACACAAATGCACAAACAGTGAAGACTAAAACTCACTACTATGGTTTCTTGAAAAAATATAGCAAATCTCACCTTGACTCCAAACAAAATAGCATAGTAAAAACTAATAATGAAGAAATATAAACACGGATAATATTGCAATATATTTTCAGGACTTCAATGAACTTTACCATCATCAGTTTATTCTTAATTTAATTTTATAGTAAATTTAAATTAAAATATACTTGGGGTCAATATATGTGGTTTACTGAACAAAATAATTTAGTGTCCAAAAGTAATTTTGGAATCCAAACATATGTTTTAATGAGACTAATTGACTACATACAAAAATACAAATAAACACTGTCTAAATAGAAGATATTAAGAAGTATAATGAAGTGATTTATATTCTACAATGATTGAGCCAACACTGTTCAGCCTGAAATTTTGGGTTTCCATCAGAATTTCATTTCCAGATTAGTCAGCATTTTTTACACCAGCAAGTAATAGACAAATCGTTAACATTTCTATTGAAATTTTGCAAAAAAATCTTGTATTTTCTCACAGACAGTAGAATAACAGACTTAGCTGGAAAGACATTTGCAAGGTGATAGTTCAAAAGATACTTTGGTGAGATAACATTTTTGGGATCAGTTTACAATTTTGAATAAATTTTTGAGTGGTTGGGGAGAATTCTATGTATTAAAGTTTGTATTAATATCATGTAAAAGAAAAATAAGTATAGAGTTTGTCTGTTTGAAATTAATTTTGTCTAATTTCATGAGAAGCCAGAAGTTTTGAAAATGGTTAATTTTGATATTGAACTCTAGTGGTACTAAAGAACAAGGATATCTCTCAAAACCTTGTGATTTCTGCCACCATGTTAGGGCCCCCAAATAACACAAAGATCTTATATTTGTTACAATGTTGCTGGCCAATGACTAGGACTTCTTATTTGCTAACTCTGTCTTAGGTATCAAGCTTAATCATTAATGTATATATTTCATGAAGACTTATCAGGAAAGCCAGCTGCATGCATCTTCTTTTCCCCGGATCACATGGCGACCATCCCTTTACTACATTTCCCAGAATCCTCCTTCTCACCTAGTCCCACCTATCTTGCTTCCCTATGGGACAACAGTGTTTTATTCATTAACCAACAAGAGAGATATATACACAGAAGAACCTCCCCCATCATCTCCTATTTTCTGTCTAAATAAAAAGAATGGTTTTAAGATTAACATAGTAAAATATAAAAAAAACAGTTATCAAGTAAGAACTATAGTTACAATATTTAGTTTATTGGCATTTAGCAAGATTTTAAAGAAAATATTCTATCATCTATCCTATCTTTGTGAGTCTAAAGTCTTATATGTAACATCTTTTATAATAACTAAAGAAATCTATAACAATAACTATCTGTCTTCAACTCCATCAAAGACCACAGAAGTATAATATATAAACTGTAGGAACAACAGAGACATCTCGATTCCTGAACAGCCAACCAAAGTTCCTCTGTAAAGTTGGGACATCCATCTTCAGCCGATAGGCCACAGTGTGTCTGGCAGACTTCTCAGTGAAGCTGGAAATTTTAAACTGTCTGCCTGCATAGGCAGTTTGTCAGGCCATTTCCTCTGTGTCCTATAGAATGGCTGGCAGATTCTTCCATGAAGCAGGAACCATTTAGGATTGTCTATCTTGTTTTGTAAGTTCAACAGTCACTTTCCTGTGGGTCCTGCATGTCCAGTTTATATAGCAACAAATAGTCCAGGCAAGAGCAGTTTCTTACCCAAATGGCTAATCTTGCCATATTAAAGGCAAACTCCATAACAAGTTTCTTCTATTCCCATCTTCTTCTTAAATGTAATTGCTGTGTCAGGAGCAGCAGTGTCTCACTGTCATGAAAAAACGTAAACCATTTAAATGCCATAAATTCTGTAGGTCTTTGAAATGTTTGAAGATTACCTACCCATCTCAAATACATCTTTTTATATCTAGAAAACCTATCTAACCTACCTGTAACTTTTGACTATACCTGACTATATACAACCTGTATTTAATTATGCATTACATTGAAAACATCTGTATAAATACAATACCTAAACAAGAGGAGAAATATACACATCACAAAATTGACCATAAAGTTGTATAAATAAATGAAAATCAAAACCAACAATATTCATTTCTATATACTATTCCCCTTTTTTTCCTTTAAAAAGAGATTGAATGTGATCATTACCATTTATAACCAACCATATTTAAATGAAAACCAACATTTATAAACAATATTTTTGAATTTGGGTGTTGTTCACTCCAAACTACTTCTTGCTGGTTGGGGGCGATGTTCGTAAATGGGGATCATGATACACAGAAACCTGGCCAGGTCCTTGTTGTAGTCTGGAAGGCTGCATCATCTCACCGGTTTTAGATGTTGGATCAACTGGGACAGTTTCAGGGGGTCCTGCTTCATTAAACCATATTAGTCTGGAAGGAATCCATAGCTTTCCATTTTCTGTGGAAATACAAGCAACCTGTCCTTATATTTACATTTAGAAGTTAAAGCATTTTAAAAAATGTATAAGTTGGATTAATTCAGCAGCATTGATAATCAAATGTCTGTTAGCAGTTGTTGCTTCTTCACCAGGAATTAAATAATTCAAAGACAACACAATAGCATACAGTATCCAGACTGGCTGTGTATTTTTTGTCTTTATGTGGCTTTTTCATTACTCTATTTCTTTTACTTTTATGTTTTCCTTTTATGAGACTGGGTTTCTCTGTGTAACTTTGGCTGCCCTTGAACTCATTGTGCACACCATGCTGGCCTTGAAGTCATAGAGATCTGCTTGTCTCTGCTTCCCAAGGGCTGGGATTAAAGGCGTATGCAACCATACCCAGCTGCTCTATTTCTACCTTTATAAAAACACGTTATCCTGTTTCTTTTTCCCTCACAAGCCTAGACATATTTTTAAACACACTGTAAACCTTTAGAGGTTTTTCTTCATCTGAATCTGTCTTTACTTAAATCTTTACCTTTTTGTGGCCACACGGTCTTGTACCTGCTAAACAACATTGGTAAAAGTAAAACAGTGCCTCTTTTAGCCACTATCTTTGCAATGTGGTGGGGGTATTTTTACCACCAGGACTGAGAGCTGTGCTTACCTCCTTGGTCTATGCTACCATCAAGCAGCATGCTGTGCTCACTGCCACTATCAGCTGCTCCTACACACCATTCAATTGTTAGCAGGGCCTCTTAAAAGAGCCATGTGCTTTTTCCTTCTATGCCGAGTCAGGAAGGTTGCCTTAAAGGAGCCTAGAGAATCCCTGTTTGTCTCTAGCAAAACAGGGCCTACCCTAAAAAATGCTGGTAACAAGAAGCCATGCTTGTTTTTGTTCTTTGCTTCTAAAATCCCTTTTTAATCTTTTGTCAAGTTTTAAGTGGAAATCCGTGCCACATGTTGAGGCCACCATTTGTAACGATAACTTTCTGCTGGCCACCTGAGTTCTGCCACCACATTAGGACCCTCAACTAACACAAAGAGTCTTATATTAGTTATGATGCTGCTGGCCAATGATGATTTCTTATTTGCTAGCTGTGTCCTAAGGATCCACCACAACCATTAATCTATGTATTTTATAAAGACTTATCAAGTATGCCAGAGCAAGGGTCCTCAATTCCCAGGATAACATTGCAACCATCCCTTTACTACATTTCCCAGAATCCTCCTTCTCACCTAGTCCCACCTATCTTGCTTCCCTATGGGACAACAGTTTTTTATTCATTAACCACCAAGAGAGATATATACACAGAAGGACTTACCCCATCAAACCCTGAATCAAAAATGTACACTGTATGAATGGTATTAGGAAACAGACATATAAGGATTGAGCACTCTAGCAAAATAAGTTATAACTTCAATAGTTTTGTATTTGAAATGCAGGTCTATTAGAAAGTTAAAAAAGAGAAACAAACATGTTTTTCAATATGACTTTTTCATTCATACACACACACACACACTCACACACACACACACACACACACACACACACACATATATATATATATATATATATATATATATATGTTATCAAACCTTGCTAATATAATCCCATGGTTATTTTATCATTTTAACATTAATAAGTGTATATAGTTGCCATCTCTAACCTTACTTTTCTTGTAGAAAGGGAAAAGATTCATTGCTCTATATATTATGAAAATATGAGTATCAAAATGAGGTCAGAGATCTCTTTCATTTTTTCTCTTGTCTAGAACTCATCAATATTTATATTTTCACACAGTTTGTTGTAACTTCCTATATCAAAAAATAGTGTGAAATTCACCATCTCTAAATTCATAACTTCAGTAAATGTTTGTTTTATAAAATCTTGGAGAATTCTTGAGAAAATTAATTGCTTTCTCCACAGTTAATTGAAGTATCAAACTATATTTTGCTCTATTATTAAAATATTGTCTCTGATACAATTATACAATAAAAGAATATTTATCTTTTACATCATTGTTTTTGTTTTATTCCTTTATAAACTTTCAGTTCTCAAATTGATAAATAACTTCTGTGTTTCTAAACAAAATTTCTACAATGAACCTGAAATAAGAATTTCTAATGCTACCAAGGGGAAAATTCCATAAAATTTTATTGTTGATTGTCATTAAATAATGGTTTGTTACTCACTGTTATACTTGACAGGTGAACAGCTCTAAATTTCACAGTGGACTAAGCATAACTCATTCATTCTTTTATATTCAGTAGCAACACTGCTTGTTAATGTTCTGGAAAGAGAAATGTGCCAAACGTTTCATCCAGACCTTTCTCAAAAACTAAAGAGGAAAAGTGATGTTGCCAAGAAATCTACAGCTGTTAGTCAATTTATTATGCCACTTCTCTCTGAGGAATGGCAGAATGAATCTATCTGGGAAAAGCAAAAGACAATTTATTTCCAAAGGGAGCTCAATAGGTTCCAGACCATCCCATTAAATCAGAGGTAGCCTAAGGCCATAAGAAGATGAATAATAAAAACAACTTAGCTTTATGGAACACTTAATATGTGACAGTGAGAAATATATATAGGGTGGATCATATTTGTTTAAGAGGCAGAAAAACTGAGGAAAGGATCCAATATCACAAATCTAGTAAGTATAAAATGTAGGAAGTTGAATATACTCTTCTTCCTGCAACTGTGCTTACATTATTTACTGTTACATCCAGAGAGTGTTTAAGGACACTTTCTCTGTTAAAGATGCATGCTCTAGATTTGGCAAACATAATCCCCTCTGTGAACTTTAAATTGGGCCTCTTGCCACAAAGTGGTATCCCATGCAAAACATTTTTTTTTACTCTGAACTGAATTAGAGTCCCTTACTTGAATCCCTGCTCCAAGGGAAAAGATTGTAAAATATGTGTAATGGCAAAGATCCTATATATCTCTTAGTGATAAGAACTATGTTCCAAAAGGAAAAATGCAGGAAAACTGCACAGAAAAAAAATATGAGAATGCCCTGACATCTGTTCAAACATGAGTGATACTTCAGAGCAACATTGCTGAGCCCCAAGGTGTTGGAAAGTGTATGGCAGTAAACAATGTGCCAGACAAAACAAGGAAAGACAAAGAAGTCAGAATGAATAAGTATTATGAACTAGGGCAGAAGAACTGTGGTAAGGCAGACATGTTTTGGCACCCACACGCAGAGAGGTCCTGAACAAATATGGAAAACTGTTTTCATGACAATCGATGGTGGAATGTCAGGTTCATTAGAGCAGATAGAAAAGGATGAAAGGAAAATACTTCCATAAACAACATATTTAGAACATACATGATGGCAATGACACATAAATTTTGATGTTATCATATTATCAAAATCTATCTTCTAACATATTTTGCATACATATATATATATATATATACATATATTCTTTTTATGCATAAAATATGTCACTTTCTAATATACTATTTATAATTTCTTTGCTAATAGATAAAGCAGTAAGCAGAGAAGAGTGGATTTTAACCTATTATGAGGATATAATCTCCAGGACAAAAAGTGAACACTTTTTTCTTTTATGTTTCATCCATTTCCTAAATATTTAGAACACCTTGTGTATGCCAAGGTACATGTCATAAATGGATTGAAGAGGAACTGTTTATCAGTACAATGAATTTCAAATCTCATTAAGATGTACTAGAACAAATCCAACTAAATGGAGGATATTTGATTAGATGACATTCCTAAAATTTGGTAATTAGAAGGCGATAGTTTCATAATTTAAGTGACAAGAGTCTGGTAGCAACATACAGAAACCATAAAGCACACCATCTTTCTGGAATTGCATAAAATAGAGAGTTGACTTGCGATTATATATTGATGAGAAGTACTTTCAAATCAAATATTTATTCATGTATCATAATGCATCAAGCACACTAAGAAGAACAGTTTGAAATGAGATAATTTCATGGAAAAAGATTTGGTGTTACTTTTGTTTAATGCAATGTGGTCTTCTACAATATATATCATGATATCCAAATGTTTAAATTAGATAGTTAGAAGAAAATTGAAATTGTGATATTAATATTAATTTTGTATTATTAAAAGAAAAAATTAATGCAGTTGACCTTCTCTGTTGCATAATATAACAACTATTATCGTGAAAATTTAGCCTTCAGTACACTAGTTCAGGAGAGAGGTTAAGAGCCAGGTTACTTTAAAATCAAGCAATTAATGTTTATAATGTCTTTGTTCATATCTTATCAGACCTAGAATTTGGACAGCAGTATATTAGGCAAAAGAAGAGGATGTATTGGGGAATGTAGAGGAAGGAAGGGGAAAGGATAAATGTTGTAAATATATGATCATCTCAAAAAAATAAAAAGGGGAACATAATCAAAACATGGTATCAGGTACCAAAATTGTTACATGTTTTTTTTCCTATGGAAAATCAGATGGACAAGCTAAGCTCATCAATATGGTATGGTTTCATTCTGCTACAGTCCTGAAAAAAAAATATATGCAATCTTGTAGAGTATTTTAATGATGTTGCAAGTGTAAAGTGATGAGGTATTTCTTGATGATAATGTTGGATAATATGATAACATCAAAAGTTAAAACTTTTTAATAACAATGATTTTCATTTCTCACTCTTATTATCTGACATGGAATGGTTCCCATAACAGTAGAGAAGGAAAGTGGCAATTAAGTGTTGGCTCCTGAAGTTTCCCAGGCAGAAATGTACCTAGCAGCACAAATAGAGACCTTCAAGAGTAATGATTTACTGCTTCAAAATAGTTCAAACTTATCTTAATGTTGATTCTGCTCTGCAGAAAGAGGACTAATACAGATGGAAGACAGATTATCTTAAGTAGATATAGAGTCATAAGTGGTCAGAGAAAACAAATTAAATCTTCAGAATGAGCAGAATGATAATGTAAAAATCCATAGAGTCTGTGGAAGTTTTGAATCAGTTCTGAAATTCAAATTCTAGGTGAAAACTTAAAGAGGAGGCCAGAAGATGAGTCACTGGCAGTGTTTGTTGCACAAGACTGATAATATGAGATCTGATCTCTAGAACGTGTATTTAAAAAGGCCTTACACAGTAACCCATACATCAGCGATCAAAATACATTTCTCTCAATGGATGAAACAGATGCAGAGAGAGTCTAAAATCCCATTGGTCTGCTACTCTGGCACGTATAAAGCATCAAGTAAGGGAAACCTATGAGCACAATGATAGGTATTGCCAATGGCCAAGCTTTTCTTGTGATCATGCACACTACGACACATATGTGTCTGAATTTTAAAAGAAATTGTATGTGCACACTCATATATACAAACATCATACATACACACAAATGTGGAATGACTACAACAAACACTTAGTAAACAGGAAAATTGTTTCATTCATTCTATGATTAGGAAAAAATTTGTTGATCCTGATAAAGAATATGACAGTCATGAGTTTAATATAAAACATGGAGATAATTGTGTAACATTTTGTCCAATCTCATGGCATTAAGAATGATTCATAATCACAGTCTCCATATTGATCCAAGGAGAATGAATATTTGACAAGTTAGAAATTTGAATAGTCTCTGGTGTCAATATTCTGTAATTTGTGCAACTGGCTTATTTCATTTCTAGATGGCACAGTCTGCTTTCAGCACAGGAACCAGGTGTTCATCTGCCACAACCTCAGAGGAACTGAAAAGAAGGTGGGTAAGGAAAATGCATACTGATAAGTAAGTCTAGAACTTCACACTGTGTGGATTCACTTACTGGTCTTTCTAAGAAACAAGTGTTCAGGCTACTTGCTTTTAATGTGCTTTAGTAAATTTCAATGAACAATTTTAGCAAGCTTGTCAAGTTATGAAAATTTTAAGAACTCATGTTTAAATATTTGTTTAAACCCTCCTGAGTATTACAGAGACTTAATTTCCACATCAAGAGATTAGATAAACTATGGATTCTTGCTGGACCTGCTCTGTTTGTTAGTAAACATTACACTTCTGAGAAATTCCTTGTTTCAAGGTTGTCAGCTTCTTGGTGGTTTTTTCTTTTCTTTGGAGGTTCAAAAATCCAGATGTGAGGTACACTTTTAAAATATCTCTGTGGAGATACTTTAAAAATTGATAAGTTCTATGTGGGAGTCTCTCGGCCCCATAAACAGAGACAAGGATAATGTACACAGAATAATCTATGACAGTATAATTATTATAGCGATTTATAACATGAGCTTTAATATACAAAATTTAAGATTATTCATGAAGAAAAGTATGAAGTTTCTTCTGATGAAAATTTTAAACATATTTGCTTTTTATCTCAAATTTCCTTTCAAATTAAAAATTTTCTTTGAAAATGTATCTGCACAAATTAAGTTACATAATTGATGTCTGTATTTAATCCCATCCATTACTGAAACTGAAGGCATTCTGTCATACCCTACAAAATATTATGATAGTTTCTCTACACTTTCAGGTGTGCAATATATTCATTTGAAGGAGTAAAAATGAAAATTCTAGCTACATCTGGTATTTGTAATACAGCTTTAATCTTCATCTTCTGTTTTCACCAAAAATATTAGAACAAACTCCCTGAAGTACTTCCTTTGCTTCCAAGTTTAAAAATGTTTTTGCTCAATGAAAAGAAAAAAGAATAAAAAATAATGCAATTATGTGCAGACACAACTAACAAAGAAAACTGCAGACCAGTATTTCTCATGAACATTGATGCAAAAATACTCAATAAAATACTGGCAAATCGAATTCAAGAACACATCAGAAAAATCATACACCATGGTCAAGTAGGCTTCATTCCAGGGATGCAGGGATGTTAAATAAAAAAAACAATCTATCAATGCAATCCACCATATAGACAAAATGCAAAAGGAAAATCACATGATCATCTCAACATATGCTGAAAAAGACTTTGACAAAATCCATCACTCTTTCATGCAAAAGGTCATGGAGAGATCAGGAATAATAGGAACATACCTGAACATAATAAAACAATATATAGTAAACTAACACCCAACATCAAACTAAATTGAGAGCAACTCAATGTGAATCTTCTAAAAATCAGGAACAAGGCAAGGCTGTCCATTCTCTCCATATCTCTTCAATATTGTACTTGAAGTTCTATCTGGAGCAATAAGACAACAAAGGAGACCAAGGGGATACAGATTAGAAAGGAAGAAGCCAAACTTTCATTGTTTGCAGATGATACAATAGTTCTCATAAGTGATTCAAAATATTCTACCACATAGCTCCTACAGCCAAAAAACACCTTCATCAAAGTGGCATGATACAAGATTAACTCAAAAAATTCAGTTACAATACTATATACAGATGATACATGGGCTGAGAAGGAAATCAGAGAAACATCAACCTTTAGAATAGCAACAAAAATATAAAATAACTTGGGGTAACTCTAACCAAACAAGTGAAAGACATGTATAGCAAGAACTTTGAATTGTTAAAGAAAGAATTAAAGAGGATACCAGAAAATGGAAAGATCTTCCATGCTCTTGGATACATAGGATCAACACAGTAAAAATGGCAATTTTGCAACAGCAATCTACTGATTCAATGCAATCACCATCAAAATACCAACACAATTTTTCACAGAACTTGAAAGAATAATACTCAAGTTTATATGGAGAAATAAAAGAGCCAGGATAGTAAAAACAACTTTGTACAATAAAGGAACTTCCAGAGCCATCTCCATTCTTGAGTTCAAGCTATATTACAGAGCTATAGTCCTGAAAACAGCTTGCTACTGGCACAAAAATAGACAGGTAGACCAATGGAATCAAATTGAAAACCCTGATATTGACCCACACACCTATGAACACCTGATTTTTGATAAAGAAGCTACAGTTATACAATGGAATAAAGAAACCATCTTCAACAAATAGAGCTGGCCTAACTGGATGGTGGTATGTAGAAGACTGCAGATAGTTCCATGTCTATCACCATGCACAAAACTTAAGTCTAAATGGATCAAAGACCTCATCATAAATCCAGCCATACTGAACTTATTAGAAGAGAAAGTGGGAAATATTCTTGAATGGATTGGTAGAGTAGACCACTTCCTGAACATTATACCAGTAGCATAGACACTGAGATCGACAATTAATAAATGGGACCTCCTTAAATGGTGAAGTTTCTGTAAGGCAAAGTTCACAGTCAGCACAGGACCATTTATGTCTTTCTTAGGGTCCTCCTTGTTTCCTAGTTTCTCTCATGGTATGGATTGTAGGCTGGTAATCCTTTGCTCTATGTCTAAAATCCTTATATAATTATGTACATACCATTTTTGTCTTTTGTGAGTGCGTTACATAGTCAGGATGATATTTTTTCTTAGTTCATCAATTTGCCTGGGAATTTCAAGATTCCATTGTTCTTTTTCTGCTGAGAAGTACTCCATTGCAAACACATAATCTTTTTGAAACATGTTCCTGAGTTCTGTGATTACCTGTAAGGACCACTATGTGTGGTTTTAAGTAATTTTCTGTATTTACCTCTGATTTTCTTCATCCTTCTGCTCTACAAGTTAATATGGAAATGAGTAATATGTAAATATTCTATACATTTTTCTATAATTTTAATTCAAGCAATAAAATTCCCACTTTAATAGAGTTAAAATTATTCACATACTTTTGCCAAATTGCAGCAAAATAACATCATTTGTTGTATGATAATACCTTAATGCCAGTGGTCCATGCCTATAATCTAAGTACTTGGAAGGCAGAGGAAGGCAGATATCTCAGTTTAAGCTCATCATGGTGTTAGGAGACATTGCAGGATTGCTATGCCTACACAGAAAAACCATGTCTCAAAAAAGTATAATAATAATAGTAATGATACTATTAATAATAACACTTTTATGCATTATTTTGTTAAATATGTTTTACAGAAAGAAGCATCATTCAAATTTTAAAAATTAAACTCCCTTATATATTTAAAATATCTGACTCTCTCACAATCTCAGAAATACTATTAAGTACTGAAATATTTTTAAAGAGTCAATTGCCAGCTAATGTACAACAAACAAGGGAGATCCATCTGTATAAAAAACCAAATATAACTTTCTGTTTGACACATTCCCACTATTTTGCCTGGCTACAACTGCAGCAACTAGTGACTGAATTCAGCTCAAGAAACAGGTGTCATATACTTAGACACTTGCTCTCATCTTGTCCTTTAAATTTATTTAGTATTATTTTATAATAACTTAATCCAGTATTATTCTGCTATCTGTTTGTTTAGATATAATTTACATATATGTGTGTAATTTTCTATTAGTTATTTTATTACTTCCTTGACAATTTTGAGGTTTGATTTTTCATATCCTTCTCCCAAAATCTTCCCAGATCCATTCTCTTCTCTACATACTCTCCAGTATAAAGTTTAATTTTATTTTATATAACATGCATTCATGCTCATTGTCCTAACTACATATACAATAACTGAGACAAAATGAAACTTGTAAACTGGCTTTTGAAAACTTAACCAGATTTTCCTATAGAAACTCAAAACATTTCTAGTGTTTTCATTTTAAATGGTACATGGATGCAACCCCTGTTTCACCTTTTATAAGCACAAAATATAGCACCAGATGATGTTGGTTTTCTCCTCTTGGTGTCTAGAAATCTAGGTGATTTCAAGATATATTAAAATTGCAGTCAATGTTGTTGATTATTTTATTCCATATCATATTATGCTTACCTCTAACCCATGGATCCTTTTTTTCTTCTACTACTTTTTATTTTAGCTTTTCTTCCACGTTGACAGTTCTTTTTATCTCAAACTTACCTTTTTTTTTTAGTTTTTCTGCCTTCTGTGCGTACCTGTCTCCAATTTGTTGCATAAATTCCTTTATTGACTATATAATTACTATCAGCTCTGTTTAAAATGTCTGAGACATAATACCCTGCATGTTGTTCCAATTAAGCTTAATAGGGCACAATTAAATTTTGTGTTTTGCTAGTCAAAACTGTATAGTTTATAATATTCTCCCTTCAATATATCTTCAGCATAATGGTTGTAACATACATATAAAGGAAATACAATAATTCTGGTAACTTGGTTTGCTAAAGTTTATGTTTTTGGCATTATAATATTAAATGGCATTGGGAAATAGTACCAATAGATTTAATGTGGCAATGAGGATCGTTTTCATATCCTCAGAATATGGGAGAGAGTATGGTGCAAGTTCACATATATGTTGTAGTGTCTTTGGTACAGAAAGTACTCTGCAGACCACAGAAAGAAACATAAACACCAACCCATCCACAAAACCATTTTTCTACAGTCTGTCTGCCTGCAAATTATGCTAGTGCAGTAGTGCCACAACATTTGTTGGAGTCACTAAACAATGTCCAATTTGAATTAAGGAAAAGTCCATGAGATGAAACTCATACCTACCATTGCTTTCCTGACCAACAATGAGATAGTAGATAGTCCAAAGCCCAATTGTAAAACCAACAGCTATTTGTCTATGAATGGTAGCAATAAGATGACTCCTAATGCTATTCTGGTATACTTATAGATCAGTGTTTCATTTAGACAACATCAGAGAACCTTCCTCCTGAAACACACAGAGACCCAAAGCCAGACATTATGCAGAGACAAAAACCTTGAAACAGCAGCTCTAAATGGATTGTCTTCATAAAATCCCTCCTTTTAGAGCTCAGGAAATGGAAGTGGCTTTGCAAAGAGTGTAAGAGCTAGAGAGGACATGACACTAGGAGAAGACAGCCTTTTAATCAAAGAGCAAAGACCATATAAACCAAAAGGCATTGAAGCAGCAAGCAGATGGTGAACTCAAATCTGCACCGCTCCTGGGCTCTTCTTCTGTTTGTGTGCCTTGTCCAGCTTCAAAGTCCTAGTTTCTGCTTCATCTTATTATATTTTATTTTGTCATGTTTTTTTATATTCTTGAAACCTTTTGTTTTCTAATGAGAGACAGGAAGGGAATGGAAGATGAGGGTAAGGAAGGTGATCTTTGTTTTATATTATAGCAATTATCAAAATTATATTAAAGTTGTTATAAACTAATTTCTTTAGGGGAATTACTCTAGACATTTTGGTTTTTGTAGTAGTTTTGGGGATATATGTTTATGATGTCTATCATCTTACCTCTTTCAATAGTACCCTTCTTCCCTATCCACTCCTGTTTGCATCATCTTCTCTTTTTAAAGCCGAAAATACCAAGATTCATTGCCCGTACACTGGTAGATATATGGGTTTAACTGAAATATGTTCAGTCTATTAGAGGACATACTGTTACAGATAACTTACTCTCCATTTTAAAGTAACTGTAGCTCCTTACCTATTGTTATGACTTTGTGTCTGTGTCCCATTTCCACAGTGGAATTTTATCTAGATTTATCTTATGTCAATCATATGCACGTTGTTATGAGGATACTAAAATATATTTCACATAATTTTAGATTCTTTTTAAGAATTTAGAAATCACCACTTTTTATAGGGATCAAAGAACATTTTCTGGGATCAAAGAACTCCAGTCAAGTTCAAAGCTAAACCAATATTTTTTCAAGTGACTATCTCAATAGTTTAAAGCATTGAGTCACTATGACTGCCTATGGCTGAAGAATGGTTTTTCTTCGTCAGGATGAAAATTAAGAAATTAAGAAGAAGAATAAGAAGTTAGTAAACTTCATTTTTGCCATGTATTCAAATTGCAGTCAGCCACTGGGTTCGTTTTATAACTGAAGTCAATTTGATATCCTCTAGGTGACTTTGGCAAAAGTATTTTGTTATTGAGTTTCATGCCATAAGTTCATGGTATGAGTGTTACAAAAAAGAATAATGCTAGAATAGCTTTGCTTTTGTGAATGGTCATTAAAATGACTACAGTATTGATTTGATTTTGTTCAGACTTACTTTTGATGGAGTTTCCTGTAGGAACCGGCTAAATAATAGTAATAATTATTATTATATTGTAATAATAAATATGCATCTTCCTAGGATTTATTGCTTAAGATTTATCTATTATAATTTTATGAAGAAAATTAATTTACTCTGTTTCTGAAGTTTCCTTCCAACCTGGTCCCACTGCCACTTTACCCCAAATAAATACAGGGATGCTGTATTGATTATAAAATTGTTGGCTGATGGCTAGGTCTTCTTATTGGCTAGTTCTGTCTTAATTATTAATCCATAACTAATAATCCATGTATTTCTACATGGCCTTATTTTACAAGAGAATGTCCGGATCATCCTATCTTGTTGGTCTCTACATGGTATATCTCTGCAACCCCTCTCTCCTTCTTCTCCCCAGTCTTCTCCTGGCCTGCTAGCCCTGCCTATGCTTTCTGCCTGGCTATTGGCCAATCAAGGTTTTATTCATCAACCAATAAGAGAAACATATATACAGAAGGACATCCCCCATCACTACTATTTATTGGTATGTGCAGAGAAATGGGGACAGACATGAGTGTTAATGAAGTTGTGTTAACAATGGAGACTCTGGTATTTTCAGTTAAGGCTCTTGGTGATTTTTTAAAAGAATCATGGAACTAGGAAGATTGTTCAGTGGGTAAAGTCTTCAGATATTCATCATGACAAACTGAGCTTTATCCTCTAAACCACATGGTGGAAAGAGAGAAGAAACTCCCGTAAGTGGTCCTTTGATCTCTACACAAACATAGTGGCATGATATGTCATATGTGTTGCCTGCCCAATCACAACAAATACAAAGTAAATATAAACACATTTCAAAAAAGAATTTAGGAGGTAAAACCAAATAAAGAGGAAAGGTGAAGTGAAAAGAGAAATTTCAGTTAACTTTCCTCACCCCAGTCTTCCTTTCCAAATGTGTTCTATCTCTTTTGACTCTCCTGATTTTTCTGACACTGCCAACTAGATTGCACAGTTCTTGTGCTTTTACTCCAGAAGCATCCATTCTTCATTGCCAATACTTGTCCGTGTCACATGAGAAGCCAATCTGAAGGCCATTTCCTCACATGCGATTTTATTAATCTGATATGAATAAAAAAGGTGGTAAAATTTAAAGTGATAAAAATACCCTTAAACTTTGCATATATAATGTGAACCCACTTGCTACATTATATTACTACATGAGGAAATTTGAGCTTTCTGAAATACTGACAGGTCAATGTAAATGTATGGCCTCATTATTATTATAATCATCTTTTTGCTTTTAAGTATGGGTAGTTATCAGAAATAGCAGGAGTCTATATTCAGCTAACCTGCCCTCTGTAGCTGCCAAGATACTGGAAGTTCTGAGAGGCTAGAGGATATTCACTACTTTGTGGAGGGCTGGGGATGGAACTCAAGACTTCCTGCATTCAAGGTAGCCCTTCCAGCACTCTACAATTAAGTCACTCCAATCCCCACAGGCAATTTTAAATATGTATAAAACTCCAGCAACTGGTTAAATACTAAGTTATCTCTTTAAGCTAAACCTTGGTCATGCTATTTTTACAGGATCATTTTACCTTGAGCCAACATAAAAATTCATGATTTCTGAAAATTTTAAAACTTAGAATCTCAAAGTATACTCCAAGCCACAGTTATAAGCTATGAGCTTTCCCTTTATATCAGTAGAATTATGTTATATTTAGGATTCAATTTCATCACCCAGTGCATTTTTTGATGTGTTATTCTGGATAGCACACTATACTAACACTTTTGGAAGACATACAAATAGGGAAGCAATAATATTTATATTATTCAGATTATAGTATAGTTGATTAAATGGTAAAATGGTAAAATTACCTCAAAACAGGATGGCAGGCAAACAATTTATATAATATGTACCATAGTGATTGTATCAGGAACAGAGAATTTTTGAAGGAAATAATTAGAGAAGTTAAGAGTTGATGAGTTTTTAACAGATTATTAAAATCAGATTTTGCTTGAAAGAAAATTAAGAGGTAATAAAAATTATAAGAAGAACCAATTTTAATAATAGTAATACTGCAAAATTAAATGTAACTAGGAAGTTTATATTTGGAGCACATTCTATATTACAACTTAGTTTATAACTTGTTACGTGATTTCTTTACTTTTCAAGATTACTTAATGAGCTAGGTAGTATCTTATTTTTATTTGTGGGAACACAAGATTAAGCTCAAAGAAAGAAAGAATTTGTCAGTACAAGAGGAAAAGCAAATGGAAAAACTATATTTAAAAATGTAGAATATTAAACAACACTGAAACAAATATCCTGGTCATGGCTTACTTTTTCGAGTTTAATCAATGATGTATCTTGTCTCTATTTGCTATTGTATAGCTCCAAATACATGGAGTCATTTTATTTTTTACCAGATTCAGATGATAAATAAACTCTGCTTGATATGGCAAGTTGGAAAATAGTTGAGTGATTTTTCCCATTTCCATCTAGATCAAGTAACTTCTCCAATAACAGCTATCACGTAAACTTCATGGCTCTGGCATTTATAAGACATAGGTATTATGAGTGAGTAACCTGCCATAGACTCTTCTACAACCTTCTTTTGGATTTTCTCTTTTAGTAATATTGATAGAAGTAGATTTGTTTTATTGTTAATCATTTTGCTAAGTAGTCCTTCTTTGCCTCTCTGAAGATTATATATATATATATATATATATATTATATAATATATATATATATGAGCTACCTATCATATTACCAAGAAGAGATATCCTAGTTTCTAAGGGAGGAAAGCAAGAAATCTTCCTACACTGCTTTCAAACCCATGAACCATATGTAGAGTAGGATTAGATTCCTACAGGTGTAATAGTGGCACTAATTTCTTGGCAGTAATCAACATTCGTCTAAATTTTTAGAATTTTTTACTAGTTCAAATTAGGAACAAGCTTGTTTCACATGTCAACCCCTTCTCCCTCTCCCTCACCGCCCTCCAATCCCTTCCACTATCCCCAACCTACC
Organism: Cricetulus griseus; assembly: GCF_003668045.3. Lineage (NCBI taxonomy): Eukaryota > Metazoa > Chordata > Mammalia > Rodentia > Cricetidae > Cricetulus > Cricetulus griseus. Next base: position 86,125,378 of record NC_048604.1, read on the forward strand.
CCCAACAAATCCACTCTCCAATCCCCAGGCTGGGTAGGGCCCTTGATGGGGGCCCCCAAAATCCACCACATCATCCTCTGCCAAGCCTAGGCCCTCCCCATGTGTCCAGGCTGAGATTGCATCCCTTCATGTGGGATGGGCTCTCAAAGTCCCTTCTTACACCAGAGAAAATACTAATCCACAACCACTGGACCCTTAGAATGCAGAGACCTCCTAATGGACATCCATGATCAGGGGTCTGGATCAGTCCTCTACTGGCTTCCCAGACAACAGTCTGGGGTCCATGTGCTCCCCCTTGTACATGCCAGCTGATTCTATGAGTTTCACCAACCTGGTACTGACCCCTTTGATCTTCATTCCTCCCTCAATGCAACTATGCTCCAGAGTTCAGTTCAGTGTATATGTATGGGAGTCTGCCTCTGCTTCCATCAGCCACTAGATGAGGGCTCTAGGATGGCATAAAAAGTAGTCATCAGCCTCATTATAGGGGAGGGGCATTACGTTATCCACTCCACCATTGCCTAGATTGTCAGTTCCTGTCATCCTTGTAGGTTGCTGGAAAACTCCCTAGTGCCAGATCTCTCCTCAGACCTATAATACCACCCTCTAATATGGTATCTCTCATCCTGCTCTCCTCTATTCTTCCCCCAACTCAATATTTCTGCTCCTCCATTTCCTCCTCTACACTCCTCTCATTTTGACAGCTCCCTTTCCCCTACTTTCACACTTGAAATTAGCTCAGGATTTCCTGCCCCTTCCCATACTTGGGGTCCATGCATTTTTCCCTTAGAGTCATTCTTGTTTCCTAGTTTCTTTGGTGAAGAGGAATGTAAGATGGTAATCCTTTGCACTATAACTAAAATTCATATATGAGTGATTATATACCATGTTTGTCTTTTTGTGACTGGGTACCTCACTCAGAATGGTTTCTTCTAGTTCAATCCATTTGGCTGCGAATTTCAAGATTCCATTTCTTTTTTATATTTTATTTATTTTTTATTAGTTCAAATTAGGAACAAGCTTGTTTCACATGTTAATCCCTTCTCCCTCTCCCTCCCCTCATCCTCACACCTCCTAACCCATGCTGACCTACCCACCACCTCATCTACCCTCCACTCCCCAGGTAGGGTAAGACCCTCAACGGGGGCTCTGCAAAGTCCACCACATCAACCTGGGCTAGGCGTAGGCCCTTCCCTATGTGTCCAGGGCAAGAGTGCATCCCTTCACCTGGGATGGGCACTCCAAGTCTCTTCTCATACCACGGAAAAATACTAATCCACTACCAGTGTCCTCCTAGAGTGTAGAGGCCTTGTAATTGACATCCATGTTCAGGGGTCTGGATCAGTCCTGTACTGGCATCCCAGACAGCATCTGGGGTCAATGTGTTCCCCCTTGTTCAGGCCAGCTGTTTCTGTGGGTTTCTCCAACCTGGTACTGACCCCTTCGATCTTCATTCCTCCCTCTCTGCAACTAAGTTCCAGAATTAAGTTCACTGTGTATCTGTGGATGTCTGCATTTGCTTCCATCAGCCACTGGATGATGGTTCTAAGATGGCATAAAAATTAGTCATCAATCTCCTTTTAGGAGAAGGGCGTTTAGGTTATCCTCTCCACCATTGCCTGGATTGTCACTTAATGTCATCCTTGTAGATCTCTGGAAGTCTCCCTAGTGCCAGATCTCTCCTAATACCTATAATGGCTTCCTCTAATATGCTATCTCTCATCCTGCTCTCCTCTATTATTCCCCCTACTGAATATTTCTGCTCCTCCATTTCCTCCTCTCCTCTCCTCTTCTCCTCCTCTCATTCTGGCAGTTCCCCCTCAACTACCCTCATGCTCCCAATTAACTCAGAGGTTCCTGGCCCTTCTCATTCATAGGGTCCATGCATTTATCCTCTAGAATACTTCATGTTTCCTAATTTCTTTGGTGAAAAGGATTGTTGTCTGGTAATCTTTTGCTCTATGTCTAAAATCATATATGAGTGAGTACATACAGTGTTTGTCTTCTGTGACTGGGTTACCTCACTCAGGATGGTTTCTTCTAGTTCTATCCATTTGCCTGCAAATTTCAAGATTCCATTGATTTTTTCTGCTGAGTAGCACTCCATTGTATAATTGTACCACATTTTCTCTATCTATTCTTCAGCTGAGGGGCATCTAGGTTGCTTCCAGGTTCTGACTATTACAAACAATGCTGCTATGAACATATAACTTTATTGTATGAACGTGCATTATTTGTTTATATACCCAAGAGAGGAATTGCTGGATCTTGAGGTAGGCTGATACCCATTTTTCTGAGCAAATGCCATACTGATTTCCAGAGTGGTCTTACAAGTTCTCACTCCCACTAGCAATAGAGGAGTTTTCCTTTTTCTCCACATCCTCTCCAGCATAGATTGTCATTGGTATTTTTGATTTTAGCCATTCTGATAGGTGTGAGGTGGTATCTCAGAGTTGTTTTGAGTTGCATTTCTCTGATGGCCAAGGATTTTGAACACTTTCTTAAGTGTCTTTCAGCCATTTCAGATTCCTCTGTTGAGAATTCTCTTCTTAATTCTGCACCCGACATTTTAATTTCATTGTTTGGTGTTTCGGTGGCTAGCTTCTTGTGTCCATTGTATGTTGTGGAAATAAGCCCTCTGTCCAATGTGGGGTTGGTGAAGATCTTTTCCCATTCTGTAGGCTGCCGTTTTGTATTACCAACTATGACATTTGTCTTACAGAAGCTTCTCAGTTTCAGGAGGTCCCATTTATTAATTAAAGATCTCAATGTCTGTGTTACTGGTGTAATGTTCAGGAAGTGGTCCTGTGCCTATTAATTCAAGGGTATCTCCCACTTTCTCTTCTGGAAGATTCAGTGTGGCTGGATTTATGGTGAGTTCTTCGATCCATTTGCACTTAAGTTTCTTGCATGGTGACAGATATGGATCTATCTGCAATCTTCACCACGTCCAAATCCAGTTGTGCCATTACCTTTTGTTGAAGATGCTACATTTCCTCCATTGTATATATTTAGCATCTTTGTCAAAAATTAGGTGTTCATGGGTGTGTGGGTTACTATCAGGGTTTTCAATTCAATTCCATTGGTCTATCTGCCTATTTTTACCAATACCAAGCTGTATTCAGAACTATGGCTCTATAAAGATCATGAAGTCAGGGATGGTGATACCACCAGAAGATGCTTTATTGTACAGAGATGTTTTGGCTATCCTGGGACTTTTGTTTTACCATATAAAGTTGAGTATTGTTCTTTCAAGGTTGGTGAAGAACTGTGTTGGGATTTTGATGGGGATTGCATTGACTCTGTAGATTACTTTAGGCAAGACTGCCGATTTTACTATGTTTATTCTACCTTTCCAAGAGCATGGGAGATCTTTCCACTTTCTGGTATCTTTTTTAAGGACTCGAAGTTCTTACTCTACAGGTATTTCACCTTTTTGGTTAGTGTTACCCCCAGATATTTTATGTTGCTTGTGGATATTGTGAAGGGTGATGTTTCTCTGATTTCTTTCTCATTGCATTTATCATCTGTATAAAGTAGGACTACTAATTTTTTGAGTTAATTTTGTATCCTGCTACTTTGCTGAAGGTGATTATCAGATGTAGGAGTTCCCTGGAAGTTTTTCAGGCCACTTATGTAGACTATCATATCGTCTGAAAACACTGAAAATTTGACTTCTTCCTTTCCAATTTTATTGCTTTGATCTACTTTTGTTGTCTTATTGCTCTAGCTAGAACTTCAAATACAATATTGAAGAAATATGGAGAGAGTGGACATCCTTGTCTTGTTCCTGATTTTAGAGGAATCACTTTGAGTTTCTCTCCATTTATTTTGATGTTGACTGTTGGTTTGGTGTATACTGCTTTTATCATGTTTAAATATGTTCATGTTATTCCTATTCTCTCCAAGATCTTTATCATGAAGGGGTGTTTGATTTTGTCAAAGGCTTTTTCAGCATCTAGTGAGAGGATCATGTGGATTTTCTTTTTCAGTTTGTTTGTATGGTGGATTACATTGATGGATTTTCATATGTTGAACCTTCCTTGCATGCCTGGGATGAAGCCTACGTGATCATAGTGGATGATTTTTCTGATGTGTTCTTGGATTTAATTCACCAATATTTTGGTGGGTATATTTGCATCTATGTTCATGGAGAATATCGGTCTGTAGTGCTCTTTTTTAGTTGTATCTTTGTATGGCTTGGGTATCAAAGTGATTGCAGCCTCATAAAAAGAGTTTGGCAATATCCCTTCTGCTTCTATTGTGTGGAACAACTTGTGCAGTATTGGTATTAGCACTTGTTTGAATTTCTGGTAGAATTCTGCAGTGAAGACATCTGGCCCTAGGCTTTTTTTGGTTGAAAGGCTTTTGATGACTCCTTCTACTTCATTTGGAGTTTAGGAAGAATTCAACTGCTTATCTGTTCTTGGTTTAATTTTGGTAAGTGGTATCTATCCAGGAAACTGTCCATTTCCTTTAGATTTTCAAATTTTATGGAGTACAAGTTTTCAAAGTATGACCTGATGATTCTGTGGATTTCCTCAATGTCCATTGTTATATCCCCCTTTTTATTTCTGATTTTGTTAATTAGCATGCTCTCTCTTTGCCTTTTGGTTAGTTTGGAGAGTGGTTTGTCTATCTTGTTGATCTTCTCAAACAACCAACTCTTTGTTTCATTGATTTTTTTTTATGTTTTCCTAGTTTCTACTTTATTGATTTCAGCCCTCAGCTTGGTTATTTCCTGGTGTCTACTCCTACATGGTGAGTTTGCTTCTTTTTACTCTAAATCTTTCCATTGTTCTGTCAATTCTCTCATGTGACTCTTCTCCAGTTTTCATATGAGCACTTAGTGCTACGAACTTTCCTCCTAGCACTGCTTTCAAAATGTCCCAGATGTTTGGGTCATAACTTCTGTTAGATCCTTTGTTTCTTTGTAAAGTTTCTGTCTGCTGGTCCTGTCTAGTGGTGAAAGTGGCATATTGACGTCTCCTAATATAAGTGTTTGTGGTTTTATGTGTGGTTTGAGCTTTAGTAATGGTTCTTTTACAAACGTGGGTGCCTTTGTATTTGGGGCATAGATGTTCAGGATTGAGACTTTATCTTGAAGGACTTTTCCTGTGATGAGTATGAACTGTCCTTCTTCATGTCTTTTGATTGATTTTAGTTTGAAGTCTAATTTGTTAGATATTAGGATTGCTATACCAGCTTGTTTCTTGGGACAATTTGATTGGAAAATCTTTTCCCAGCACTTTACTCTGAGCTAATGCCTGTTTTGGAAGTTAAGGTGTTTTTCTTGTATATGGCAGAGGGATGGTTTCTGTCTTCGTATCCATTCTGTTAGCATGTATCTTTTTATAGGCAGGTTAAGACCATTGACATTGAGAGATATTAATGCCCATTGATTGTTCTTGTTTGTTTTGGATTTATTGTTGGTGGTGTCATTGTGTGTGGATTTCATCCTCCTTTTTCTTTTCGTGTTGGGTAGAATTGGATTATCTATTGCCTATTTTTTTGTGTGGGTGTAGTTATTTTCGTTGTGTTGGAGTTTTCCTTCTAGAAATTTCTGTAGTGCTGGATTTGTGGATGTGTGTAGTTTAAGTCTGGTTTGTCCTGGAATAACTTATTTTCTCCATCTATAGTGATTGAAAGTTTTGCTGGGTACATATTCTGGGTTGGCATCCATGCTCCATTACTGTTTGTAGGATATATTTCCAGGACTGTCTGGCTTTCACAATTTCCATTGAGAGGTTGGATATGATTCTGATAGGTCTGCCTTTATATGTTACTTGGCCTTTTTCCTTTGCTGCTCTTAATATTTTCTCTTTATTCTGTAGATTTGGTGTTATGATTATTATGTGTCAGGGTGGGGACTTCTTTTTGTGGTCCAGTCTGTTTGGTGTTCAGTAAGCTTCTTGTACTTTCATAAGCATATCCTTCTGTAGGTTGGGGAAGTTTTCTTCTATGATTTTGTTGAATATGTTTTCTGTACCTTTGAGCTGTATTTCTTTACCTTCTTTTATACCAATTATTCTTAGGTTCAGCCTTTTCACAGTGTCCCATATTTCCTGGATATTTTGTGTTAAGGATTTTTTGTACTTGAGATTTTCTTTGGTTGATGATTGTATATCCCCTAGAGAGTCTTCTACACCTGAGATTCTCTCTTCCATCTGTTGTATTCTATTGGTTATACTCACATCTTTCTTCAGCCTTTCTGTTTCCAGCATCAACTCATTCTCTGTTTTCTTTATTGTTTCTATTTCAGCTTTCATGCCTTGAACTGTTTCGAGTGCTTCCTTAACTTGTTTGGTTGTTTTTTCTTGGCTTTCTTTAGATTTTTAAGAGATTTGTTAACTTCTTGAATTCTTTTGTTTGTCTTTTTCTCTATCTCATATAATTTTTTGCTTGTTTTTTCTTCTATTTCTTTAAGGGATTTTCTTGTTTCCTCTTTAATGGTCTCTATTATCTTCCTAAGATAATTTTTGAGGTCCATCTCTTCTTCATGTTTTGTGTTGGTATTTTCCGATCATGCTGGTGTGGAATCCCTAAATTCTGGTGGTGTCATATTGTTTTTTCTGTTGTTGAGTGTGTTTTTACTCTGTCTTCTTCCCATCCCTTCTTCCAGTGAGTGCAGGTGGCTCAGATTCTGCCGGCAGCTGGATCACAGAGGGTGGTGGGTGGACAAGGGTGCTGCGTGTCCACACTCAGGGTGGACCTTCCTGAGGCTTGTGCACCTGCTGAGGTTAGGGTACCACTTCAGGACAGAGTGTAGGGTGTAGACAGGTGTGATGTGTGTCTGGACTCAGAGTGGACTTTCCCGGACTGGGGAGGTCCATTCTTGTCATGGTGGGGTCAGGCAGAATTGAGCAGGTGTTGATGGAGGAGATTGGGGTTTGGGCAAAGCAGCACCCAGACTCACCTGAGGCTGGGACACACACTGCAGGAGAGAGGGCAGGATGTATAGAGGGGTGAGGCATGTCCGGACTCAGGATGGGCCTTCCTGTCTGCAGTGGTCCACTCTTGTCCCTGGGGGGTGGGGTTCAGGCAGAATTGAGCTGGGGTTGATGGGAGAGGTTGGGAAACAGCAGCTCACAGACTCACCTGAGGCTGAGGCTAGGGCACCTGCCACTGGACAGAGGGCAGTGTGTAGACAGGGGTGAGGTGTGTCTGGACACCTCCATTGCTTTTTTTCTGCTGAGTAGTACTCCATTGCATAAATATACCACATTTTCTTTATCCATTCTTCTGCTGAAGGGCATCTTGCTTGCTTCCAGCTTCTGGCTTTAACAAACAATACTGCTATGAACATGGTTGAACAGATGTCCTTGTTGAATGGACATGCATTATTTGGGTATACACCCAAGAGAGGAAATGCTGGATGTTGAGGTAGACTGATTCCCATTTCTCTGAGCAGCCGCCATACTGATTTCCAAAGTGGTCTTACAAGTTTGCACTCCCACCAGCAATGGAGGAGTGTTCTTTTTTCTCCACATCCTCTCAGCATAGATTGTCATCAGTGTTTTTGATTATAGCCATTCTGGCCATTGTGAGATTGTATCTGAGAGTTATTTTGAGTTACATTTCTCTGATGGCCAAGGATTTTGATCACTTTCTTAAATATCTTTCATCCATTTCAAATTCCTCTGTTGAGAATTCTCTATTTAGTTCTGCACCATACTTTTTACTTTCATTGTTTGGTGTTTCGGTGGCTAGCTTCTTGATTTCATTGTATATTTTGTATATTTTTTAAGTCAGCCATCTGTCAGATGTGAGGTTGGTGAAGATCTTTTCCTATTCTGTAGGATGTCGTTTTGTCTTACTGACTGTGTCATTTGCTTACAGAAGTTTCTCAGTTTAAGGAGGTCCCATTTATTAATTGCAGTTCTCAATGTCTGTGCTACTGGTGCAATGTTTAGTAAGCGGTCTCCTGCACCAATTAGTTCAAGGTTATCTCCCGATTTCTCTTCTAGAATATTCAGTGTGGCTGGATTCATGTTGACATCTTTGATACATTTGCACTTAAGTTTCGTGCATAGTGACAGATATGGATCTATCTGCAATCTTCTGCATGTCTGAATCCAGTTTTGCCAGCAACATTTTTTGAAGATGCTCTTTCTTCCATTGTATAGATTTAGCATCTTTTCAAAAATAAGGTGTTCATAGTTGTGTTGGTTAATATCAGGATTTTCAATTCGATTCCATTGGTCTATGTGTCTATTTTGTGACAATACCAAGCTGTTTTCAGAACTATGGCTCTATAATAGAGCTTGAAGTCAGGGATGGTGATGCCTACAGAAAATGCTTTATGGTCAGAGTTGTTTTGGGTATCCGGGATTATTTTTTTCCATAATAAGTTGAGTGTTATTTTTTCAAAGACTATGAAGAACTCTGTTGGGATTTTGATAGGGATTGCATTGATTCTGTAGATTACTTTTGCCAAGACTGCCATTTTTACTATGTTGACTCTACCTGTCCAAGGGCATGTGCGATGTTTCCATTTTCCGGTATCTGGTTCAATTTCTTTCTTTAAAGACTGAAAGTTCTTACTGTACAGGTCTTTCACTTTTTTATTAGTGTTACACCAAGATATTTTATGTTGCTTATGGATATTGTGAAGTGTGATGTTTCTCTGATTTCTTTCTCATTAGATTTATCATCTGTATATAGTATGGCTAGTGAATTTTTTGAATTAATTTTGTATTCTGCTACATTGCTGAAGGTGTTTATCAGCTTTAGGAGTTCCCTGGTTGAGTTTTTCGGGTCACTTATGTAGACTATCATATCATCTGCAAATAGTGAAAGTTTGACTTCATCCTTTCCAATTTGTATCCCTTTGATCTCCTTTTCTTGTCTTATTGCTGTAGCTAGAACTTCAAGTACAATATTGAAGAGATATGGAGACAGTGTACAGCCTTGTCTTGTTCCTGATTTTAGAGGAAACGCTTTGAGTTTCTCTTCCTTTAGTTTGATGTTGGCCACTGGTTTTGTGTATATTGCTTTTTATCATGTTTAGATATATTCCTCTTACTCCACTTCTCTCCACAATCTTTATGATGAAGGGATGTTGGCTTTTGTCAAAGGCTTTTTCAAGATCTATTGAGATGATCATGTGGTTTTTCTTTTTCAGTTTGTTTATATGGTGTGTTACACCATCTCTTGAATTCTATTGGTTCTACTCACATGTTTAGTTCCTGATTATTTATGCAGCCTTTCAATTTCCATTAGCCCCTCATTCTGTGTTTTCCTTATTGTTTCTATTTTAGCTTTCATGACTTGAACTGTTTTGATTGAATCCTTCACTTGTTTCATTTGTTTGCTTGTTTGTTTGTTTTTCTTCTTGACTTTCTTTAGATTCTTTAAGGGATTTTTTACTTCTTGAATTTTTTGGTTTGTCTTTTCCTCCATTTCATGTATTTTTTGCTTGTTTGTTCTTCTACTTCTTTAATGGATTTTCTTGTTTCCTCTTTAATGGTCTCTATTATCTTCCTAAGATAATTTTTGAGGTATACCTCTTCTTCATCCTCTGTGTTGGGCTTCTCAGATCTTGCTGGTGTGGAGTCCCTAGATTTTGGAGATGTCATATTGGTCTTTGTGTTTTTGAGTGTGTTCTTACTCTGTTTTCTTCCCATCCATTCTTCCATTGAGTGCAGCTGTCCTTTCTCCCTCTCTTGTGGCAGGTGGAAGACTCAGCCTCTGGTGGCAGATGGATGGCAGAGGGCAGTGGGTGGACAAGTGTGAGGTTTGTCTGGACTCAGTGTGGGCCTTTCTTGTCTGGGCAGTTCCACTCTTGCCCAGGTGTGTTCAGGCAGAATGGAGTAGGGGTTCATGTTGAGGTTGGGAAGCAGAGCAGCACTCAGACTCACCTGAGGCTCAGACACTGGCTGCAGGTCAGAGGGCTGAATGCAGACAGAGGTGAGGTATGTCTAGACTCAGGGTGGGCCTTCCGGTCTGGGCAGGTCCACCCTTGTCCAGGTAGGCTCAGGCATAAGCAAGGAGAGGGTGATGGGTTGGTTGGGGAGCAGAGCAGTACCCAGACTCAACTGAGTCTTGGGCATCCTCCACAGGACAGAAGGCCAAGTGTAAACTGGGACATTTTTCTAATATTATGTAAGTTTTGCTCAAAAAGAGGGAAAATGACAATTACTCCTGAATGGTAAGGTCATTGATCTTGGAGGAAGATATGCAATTTGCCATTTTTGGAAGAGTATAATTCCTAAATGCATTCTAAATACTTATCCTTATACACACAGTTAAGTATATTTCTCTCTCTTGATCAAAGAAACTCTTTTTTCAGAATACAGCGAACATACAGAAAACTGTGTCTGCTCAAAATGAAAGGACAAGTGACCACTGGATACTTGAACTTAATTCATACATGTACACTAAAACCCCTAAACCTAAGATAAAGGAAACATTTCAAATAAATTATCAGAAATATTTTTGGACCCTTATGACTAAGAAGTCTGCTTTAAAATTGTGTCTTCTAGATATCACAGGAAACTACACCCAGGAAATTTCAACAATGTTGCTACTTAAAAAGGACCCAAACGATGATAACACCACATAATATTCCAATATTATTGGAGAAATATGTGAATTCACACATAGATGAAAAATCATATGCAATTAAAGTCAATTGAGAGTGAGTTAATTAGCCTTTACTGGGAGAAGAGCAATTATTGTTTATCTAATACTAAGTTGAGTTAGAAGCAGGTGGTATTTATACATTTCTTTGCATATGTATATTAACAGTAGTGAAAGAAGCAGATATCATAAAGTTGCCAAAATGCAAGAACAAATGGGAGGGGTGAATAGTGATGAGGGAGGGAGAAATTCTGATAAAGAAATTAGTAAATGTTCAAACTGAAGAAATATTAACTGGATTTAGAATGTTAATTTGGTCTTGTATTGGAGGAAATATTTCAGGAGGTGGAATTTTGAAAACAAAAGAAGATGGCTTTTGTTCAACACTACTGATAAAACACAGAGTGACTAAAAGAATGAAAAATATTAATCTGAAATGATAGTCAGTTTGTAGTTGTTCAATGATTATGTCAGATAAAGTTTTACCTAATAGTTTTAAAGAAGCAAAGGAAATTGTAAAGAACATGATATCAGGAGTCAAGACAATTTCAAGACAAAATTGAACTCATGTTTGCTGAAACAAAAAATTGAGAGATTTTAAAAATCTTATAAAGGTATGGAACATAGTTACATATTGCGAGAGAATACATTGGTCCATATGATTGGTCCATAAGTTTAAATTACCTGCATCTTCTAATTGGTAAACATAAATAATATCCTATGTTCTCTCAAGAAATATAAATATAGGCAATATCCTTCCTGAAAACTTTCTTTGAAAATACTGGCTTTCCTGTCTCTGAGAAAAACAAAATGTATCATTAAAGCTATTAATGGCCCAGCCAGAAGTATCAGAAGATAAAGGAAGCTTCTGTTAGACATGATGACTTAAGTGAAATCCCATGGACCAACACAGTGGAGTGAGAGTACCAAGATCCACAAATTATCATCTTACTTCTTCCACATGTGTACTTTGTAATGCATATGTGTGTCTACATAATGGCACAGGCCCCCACAACTTCACAGATGTGCATAAAAACACACATAGAAACCCCCACATGAACAAATATAATAAATTAAAAATAAAAGTCATTAGCGTCTTCCAAAAGGTTTATGTGACTTGCAACTGATAGAGTTTACAGTTGCAAGTTTTCTAAACCAAATATTTAAAGGGAAATGAGGAATGTGCCCAGTGAAATAGTTGCCTGTTTAAAATTTAGTCAAACTAATGGAACAATAGAATCATCATACAAAGTGACTAAAGTTAAGGATACAGTACAAAGATTATATTAGAAGAGTAAAACTGGGGGCACAGGAGAAAAATGCTACAAAAAATGTTAGCAGCCAATCAGAACTGTATTCTATATAAATAGAGTTTTGAATGAACGAGAAATGCCAACTAATCACAAGTTAAACTCCTATACTGTTATCAGAGAGATGTGGCTTTAATAAAGATGATATACAAAGAAACTGCATCAATTCATCAGTACAAGGTGAAACAACATCTGATGGATTCCCTGAATTACAAATGCATTTCTAAAGATTCTAATAATTACCAGTCATTATCAAACTTCTAACAATACTTTTTACCATTATGCCTGTCAGAGAGATGAAGAAATACCACATCAGCTTAATAATTACTTTATGTCTCCGACACTTAAAAGTAATTTTTGAGATATATAATTGAAGAGTTGCCAATCTCTATATTATTAAAATAAGTATTTATTGTATACTTATTTTCTTTCACTCATGATAAAGGAAATACTAGGTCAAAACAACTAAAGTGGGAAAGACATTTTCCAACATGGTTGATAGCAATTTTTACATATTTAGTTTATGTATTTAATAAATAGTGATGAAACATGAGTATAATAATAATTGCCCTCATCCTCAACGAAATTCTCATTGTAAGAGAATTCATGAGTTTCCATGAGCTTGGTTTAGCTGTCTCTGTAGTTTTCTGCATTATAATCTTGACCTCCCTTGCTCATATGTTACCTCCTCAGTCTCTTTTTTTGAATGACACCTTTAGCTGCATTTTTTTTCCTCATGTGTTCAAATCCCATTAGTTCAATTTTCTGCTATGGTCTTAGCAGTTACCCAAATCATTTCTACTTAAAGGATTCCTTCTTTTCACACTCTGTATTTGCTTCTGTCCCTATTTTTTAACCTAGTTTTTCAAATGTTTGAAACAAGATTCTAATTTTTATCAAATTTTACACTCTAAGCTTCCTGGATCAGAACTTATGTGCTGTCTGAAAACTCCCATTGAGTAATCCCACAAAAGAGAGCTTCAAGATAATACTTTAAGATTATACTCTTCATCTTCCTGAGCCTGAATGTAGCAATGACCTCATTACCAAGTGAAGATGAAAAACATCTTTTTCAAGCAACATGACAACATGGTTATTTAGATCACAACCGGTGTTTGTTTATATGGTTCAAATTTGCCATTGAGCACAGTAATTTGGTAGGTCAAGTGGTAGATATATTGCTCATTATGTAGAAATAACTCCAAGAATACTGGAATGCATTTCCTTTCCCTTATAACACAAGAGAGTTATTAAAGTATATTATGCCAAGTATTTATAGTCACAGGCCAGTACAAGGGAACAGACTTAGAAGGCTTTGATGATGTTCTTAAACATTTTTGTTTGTATGACAAAACAGTAATGGCTGAGCATTCATCTTCAAATGTATATGTGTGTGGTGATATAGTAAGATACAAAGCTATGTGGAGTTGAACATTTATGATGAGAAAAAGTTGAAATACTCAATGGTAAGAGAAAAAACTTTAATCCAATTTTTCACAAAACTCTTTTCAAATGTATAAACTAAGCAGACTCTGTTTAATATCTCTCCCAACACTGCTGTTGAAATATAGCCATATGCTACATAATGATGTTTTTGTTAATAATGGACTTCGCAAAAACAATTTCCCTCGTGGGGGATAAAATGAAACTAAATAATACATATGTCCTGATAATGTCCTAACCATAATGATATAGCAGTACAACCTGCTGCTCAAATGATTGTGGAAAAGTTGATGGGAAGATATCTGCCACCCTCCCAATCAAATAAAAGTATAGCAATAAACACACACACACACACACACACACACACACACACACACACAAGCACAAGTGATATAATGCTTGATAATAATAAATTTCTATACTATTATATTATACACCTACTATATTATCATTTTATTTTTATTTTCATGTATTCCTATCTGAAGTATGTGTGCTTCACTATTTAGTTAGAAGAAGCAGTTTTGTATTTTCTGTACCTCTTTACTGTACCAACCACCCCCACACACACAAATGGAAATGTTTGTTGCATCTGGACGTATGTCAGTACACACTATAATGTTCACAGGATAAAATTGCTTAATAATTCATTCATCAAAATATCACTAAATAAAAACATTTATTCTCTCTCAAAGACTGAAAGTGCTGACTAAATAAGATAAGAACAATTATAATTTCAATAGATAAGCTAATGGATAATGGGACAAATGCCTCAGAACCCTATCCACAGACAAAGATTTGGAAGAAACTAATCTCTGGCAAGGTAGGCAGACTCAGTCTCTCCCAGGGAACAGGCCCCAATTGGGTATCTAATGCAAAGGCAAAGTATTCAATCCTAAAATTATACAAACACAAACAAGAAAAATTACCTGAATGTATTTTATTTATTTATTTGTGTATCTGCCTCTATGTGTAACAATAATAAAGGAAAAGAAACTATTAATTTCAAAGGCAGATAGGGCAGGAGACATAGAATGAGTTGAATGCAAGGGGCATGGGATTGATTGAAGGGAAGAAAGGTAAGGAGAAAATGACATAATCATATTTTAATTTAAAATAACTTAATTTTAAATAGAAAACTGTATCACAAATTGAAATTAGTATTAGTAATGAAAACTCAGAGTCAGCTAAAAGGGGCTGAAATCTTAAAGATAACCCAAACAATGTGGGTAGGCACTAGAGAGTTCTTACCTCTTCCAATGCTCAGACAACATGGGTGATCCTGTTCTAAGAGTGCATCCTCAGACTCACTTCCTCAGACTGCACTGCTCCTTAGACTGCTTGCTCAAACACCCTGCTTCAGACTGCCCCTCAGGCTGCTACTTCAGACTGCCGTGAGCTCTGGTCTTCTCCCACCTTATGTTCCTCTCTCCACCAAGCCATATACCTTCCTGTCTTCACCCCCTTAGTGCATTAAGGGCATGTTACTCCAAGTGCTGGTATCAGCTTTGTGTGAGACCTATTTCTCTTTTAGACTGGATCGATTTCTTGTAGCCCAAGGTGGCCTTGAACTGAAAGAGACCGGTCTTCCTCTCTCACACAAGTGCTATGATTAAATGTGTTTATCACCCCTGCCTGGCCTCTATGACTAACTAGTTTGGCTACTGAGATTAAAAGTGTCTGCCACAAATGTCTGACATCTGTGTCTAATTAGTGTGGAAAGCTTTATTGGTTAGATCATAAAACACCACCATAGTTCTACTTTTTGTCTAAGATAAAAAGGTTGTAACTAATGTAATAAAAAGTATATACAATACATACAATAACTTTATATACAATATATCCATGCAATGAATGTACAAAGAACTCAAGAAACTAGTCACCAAAACACCAAATAATCCAATTAAAAATGGGGTACATATTAGGCAGGGCATTGGTGGTGCACACCTTTAATCCCAGCACTTGGGAGGCAGAGGCAGGTGGATCTCTGTGAGTTCGATGTCAGCCTGGTCTCCAGATCAAGTGCCAGGATAGGCTCAAAAGCTACACAGAGAAACCCAGTCTCAAAAAACCAAAAAAAAAAAATGGGGTACATATCTAAATGTTGAATTCTCAATAGGTGAATCTCAAATGGCTTAAAGGCACATAGGAACTGCTCAACATCCTTAGCCATCAGGAAAATGCAAATCAAAAAATCTCTGAGACCTCATCATATACCTGTCAGAATGGCTATGATCCAAAATACTGATAAAAGCTTATGCTGGAGAGGATGTGGAGTGACGGAAACACTCACTTTGCTGGTGTGGTTGCAAAATTGTACATTCACTTTGGAAATCAGTATGGTGATTTCTAACAAAATTGTGAATCACTCTACCTCAAGACCCAGCATTACCTCTTTTGGGCATGTAACCAAAGGATGCACTCTCACACCTCAAGGACATTTGTTCAAATATATTCAAAGCAGCATTATTTGTAATAACCAGAACCTAGAAGCAATCTGGCTACCCCTCAACCAAAGAATGGATAAAGAAAATTTATATATACAATGTAGTACTACTCAGCAGTATAATACAATGAAATCTTGAAATTCACAGGCAAAAGGATGGAACTAGAGGAAACCATCCTGAGTGAGGTAACACTGACCCAGAAAGACAAACATGGTATGTACTCAATCATAAGCAAATGATAACCAGCCTACAGTCCATAACATTAAAGAAGCCAGGAAAGAAAGAGGACCCTAAAAGAGACATACATGGACCTCACCTATGGAAGGGGAAATAGACAAGATCTACTGAGTACAGAGGGAGAATAGAAGGAGAGTGGGGAGGGAAGAAAGGAAATGGAGAGGAAAACATGAGGTATTTGGAAGGTCAAACTGGGGAAAGACAGATGGGGAAGCAAGGAAAGAGATACGTTGATTAAGGGAGCCATTATTGGGTTAAGGAGAAACCTAGCACTAGGTAATTTCCAAGGAATCCACAATGATGACCCCAACTAAGAATCTAAGCAATAGTGGAGAGGGTACCTTAACTGCCCTTTTCCTATAATCAGATTCATGACTACATTAATTGCCATCAAAGAGCTTTCATTGAGTAGCTGATGGAAGCAGATGCAGAGATTTAACTAAGAAGCGGGCCATCCTAGAGTCCAGTTATAGAGAGGGAGGAGTGATACTCAGAGCAAAGGTGTCAAGACCATGTTGGGGAAACCCACAGAAACAGCTGAACTGAGCATGTGGGAACTCATTGACACCAGATTTTGAGCTTGGTAACATTCACAAAATGAAAAAGGCCCCCTGGACAAGGGTCACAGCTGGAAGCATTTGGCAATTAGTTGGGCCACTGGCAGAAGAACCAGTATATATCCTTAGAAAATGAAATGATTTTTTTGTAGCCCATTCCCTGTGGAGGGATATCTTACACAGCCTAGATATATATACGGGGATAAGAGGTGTTTTACTGACACAAATAATGTGACAGCTTTTGGTGATTCCCCAAGGGAGGCCTGACCATCTCTGAGAATGGATGGGGTGGAGTGGGAAATGGTGGGGGGAGTGAGAGGGTGGGTGGGAGAGGGAACTGGGTTTGGTATTTAAATTTATATTACTTAAAAAATTAAAAAATAATAAAAATAAAAGTTATAACTCGTATAAGAAAAACTATATACAGTAAGTATAATAACTATATATACATGCAGTAAATACAACAATGGTGTCTAGTCCATTTTCATTTGACAATTTCAGAGAAAAAACTTCATATTTACCCTAACTTTGTGAGTCCAAAACGTTGTACATAATTCACTTTCTATTCTAATTTGCATTATCAAATTATCTTTTAATATTTCTCAACCTTTTACAGTTTACACTTTAGTGAATCTGTAAAATAGTAAAACTATAATTTTAACTATTTGCTTTTCACTCTCTCAGAGACCTGAGAAGTAAATAATAATTACGAATAAGTAGGATGTGAAAAAAACTTCCAAAAATCATGTGAGAAAGGACTGTAACAGCTTGCTACCTGGGCAGTCATCCAAGTTTCTTCTGTACCATAGGGGTATCCATCTTCAGGCTAAAGGCATAGAATAGTCAACAGAGTTTTCTATGAAGCAAGATTTTTGAAGGACTCTCCTGCCTTGTCTTGTCAAGGTTTGCCATTCATTCTCTTTTGTGTCCTGCTTGTCTAATTTGGACAGCATACTGTCAGCAATTAAAGGAAAGAACAATTTCTTGCCCAATGTCTTAGTTTAGCCACAAAGAAAGTGAATTCCATGTGTAATTTCTTCGATTATTACCATCTAAATTCATCTACAGTGGTGCTGCTAAGAGGTATTTGAAGATGACCTGTCTTTCTACACTATATATCTTTTAACTTTGAAAATATATCTAATATGGTTACAAATTTACCTATAATCGGTGACTAATTACTAACCTGCATTTCTTTATCTTTGTATATAGTAGATAATAATAACTTTTAAGAACTAGAAATTTGTATTACATTGTTAAATGTGTTGTATAGGTACAACACCTTGAACAAGGTTAGAAACATATTTACAGTATGTTTTACCAAAATAAATCTCAAATTTATATCAATATACAAATTTGATACATGGCATACAAAAATCAAATCCAATGTAAAATATTTAAAACTAGTAGTTGCTTTTTAAATTTAGATGCAATAATACAACTTTTTACCTTATCATATGTATATCCTCCATTTTTTTCAGATTAGAATCTATAATCTACCATTTTATCTTCTGTATTTCCTTTTATTTTCAAAACAAGAACCCAGAGTCTAATCTTTTTCGTTTAGCTTTTTCCTCATCATTACCAATAACAACTTGTAACCAATCCCCCTAAACAATGACAAGTATCTATAACCCAATGAAAGCCCTAAAACTAACCACCCCAACCCTTGGGAATGTGGGAATCCTGTTCTTCAAATTATTTCCTGATATCTGGGGATGATGAAATCTTTAAAGGATTCTGAAAAGAAAAATTTTTGTTAACTGTCAAGTGCTAGGAGAGGTAGCTCTATCATTTGTTGTCTAGTCTTTGCATAATGGGGAAGTATAGCACTTGTCTCATATTCTGGCTAGAGTAGTCTGAGGTTCATTTGTAACAATAAGTATTTCCCCTGCAGCTGCCTGAGTCCTGTCGCCATATGGCACATTCTGCCAGGCCACTCAAGTTCCACCTGCTGCCACTTTAAGGTCCCAAGTAACACACAGGGACTTATATTAGGTAAAAATGCTGCTGGCCAATCCTTATGATTTCTCATCTGCTAGCTCAGTCTTAATTATCAACCATAAAGACTTATCTTAATGGACGCCAGGGACAGGCCTCTTCTCTTGCTGGGATCACATGGTGGCTCCCGAGCAGAGAGAAGATGGAAGAGAAAAAGGAAGTACTTCCTTCTTGCCCATGCTTATATATGAGTCTCCCTGTTAAGTCACCTACTGCCTGGATCACCGTTTCTTTACTAGATTTCCCAGAATCCTCCTTGACTCCTAGTCCCTCCTAACTTGCTGCCTCATTGGCCAAACAGTAATTTATTTATTATCCAATAAGACAAACACATACACTGAAATATTTCCCCCATCACTTAAGTCATTTCAACTACTGACATTGAAATTTTACTGAACAGTTTGTAATCCAAAATCAACCTTTAGGTGATATTTGTCAGCTTAGTGGTGTTATCATAGTCCTAGTTGAATCTTTGTTGTGGTTCTCATCCTCCTTTTAGAGACTCACATGTTATTATTCATGGTCATGGTCCACTTTGTAAAACTGGTAAAGATTCAAACCCAAAATCATGAGCAGGAAGGTACAAGAAAACTTTTTCTAGGATTAGATAGTATTCTGAATGACCATTAATACCATAATACCATGACAAACACACACACACACACACACACACACACACACACACACACACACACACATATGTGTGTGTGTGTGTGTATATATATATATACATATCTTTTAAATTTTGAGATAATATTTTTGGCCTAAGAAAAGCTGTGAAAGAATTATTACAAAACCAAAGTATTATGAGATGACTAGTAGCAATAAAATAGTTGATAATATTTGTTTTTCTTCTATCCCATATCAGGTGACTGTTCTGACATGAGACAGAAATTTTATATTTTGCTTTAAGAAGTATACATGGATTTAAAGAAGGAGAGAGCCACACTCGAACTCCAAACCCATATTTAGTTTTTAAATTGTCAGTAACAAAAAAAGACCATTTGCATTTATATGTCTATAGAGAAAAATAGGAACAAACATTTGGGAAAATTCGTGAAATTTTGTCCTGTTGGAGACACGATATATTAATAGGCCAATTCACTCTTGGAGATATGATATATTACCAGGCCAATACACTCTTGTACTTGTATGTTCTTTTGTGTGGATGATTTGTCCTTTTACTTCAGATGTCACATTTGTCCAGTGGTCTTTGGATTCCTTAGCTGGATGCCTTAATTCTCCTGAAAGACAGAAATATAACCCCTCTCCATCCCTCATTTTGGTATAGGTTCATTAATGGCAAGTTATATCTGACAAAGTAAAAAGCATTTGTTAGTTTTAAAGTTAGTTCAGATTGAAATTTCATTCAATTTAATTAACTATCACCTCTTCTAATCAAGAGGTGTCCCTTGTTCAAACTTAATCTTTATCAATTTTGATGGTATCTGTAGGTTTTCTTCTCCTGTGGAAACAAAAGCAAAACCCCTTCTTCAATGTAGGGGAAACATATCCTTGTTTCCTTTCTGTGGTCAGCACATCTTTAAAATATACTGACTGATTTAATTCTGTAGTTTTTTTCTTTTATCCAATGTCTCTTGGCAGCTGACATTCCTTTCTCATTAATATTTAGCCAATTTGAAGTTAATAAACCATTATGCAATCTATTTCTGGAAGTCTTTATTATCCCTTTCTGTTTATATAACATATCCTTTAAAATTTAATTTGATCTTTCTATAACATCATGCCCTGTAGAATTGTGTGGAATACCTGTAATATGCTTTATAGTATAATGAAAAATTTGTTTTATTTTCTTAGAGATATATCCTGGAGCATTATCTGTATTTATTTTTAGAGGATACCATGATGGCCATAACTTCCAACAAATCTGTGATTACTGGAAGGCCTTTTCCAAACTCAAAGCAGTTGCCCATTGAAATCTTGAATAGATATCAATGGTGCGGTATACATATTTTAATTTTCCAAATCCTACAAAATGGAACACTTCCATCTGCCAGATTTCCTTCTCTTGAGTACCCTGTGTGATACTTCCTGCATTTTGTGGAGTTTGACTATATAAAGAACTAGTAGCATATTTCTTTAAAATTTCCTTGTCTTGTTGCCTCATGATGGAAAACTCATTTTAAACATTTGCTATTGACATGAATTTTTATGAAATTCTAAGGCCTCCAGCAAAATTTGAATCAATAGATGATCGATTTCTTCATTTCCATTTCCATGTGCTACAGGACCTGACAGACCCATATATAACCTGATGTGAGATTATATATATATATATATATATATATATATATATATATATATATATGATTCCTATTCTTGATTATTTCTTGTAACTGAATAAATAATAATAAAGTCTACTCTATACTCTGGTAGAAATCTAGTGGTTTCTATGTGGAAAAAACTCCTTCTGCACATTACAAATCAATAACTATGTTGAAAGGTTACATAAAATCCAATAATACTGTGAGAAAAGTACAAAATTATAACTTTTGGACAGAATCATAAGGGCTTTGATCCAGGGGATAAAAGCTTAAAGATCATAGAAGCAAAGCATTCAGCCACTAGAGAGTTCTTACCTCTACCATTGCTCAGACGAAAGGGGTGAATCTGTCCTTAGACTGCTAGTTCAGACTACACCTCAGAATGCTTCCTCAGGCTGCCATGAGCTCCTGTCTCTTCCTGCTGTATATTCCTCTCTCCATCCAGCCATAGACCTCCCTCTCTCCACCTCCTTAGATCTGTGATTAAAGGCATGTTCCTCTAAGTCCTCAAATCAGCTTTATATATGTTCTGTTTCTCTTTTAGAATGCATCAATTTCATATAGCCCAGGGTGGCCTTGAACTAACAGAGATCTGTCTGCTTCTGAAACTCTAAGTGCTTCAATTAAAGGTGTGTACCACTACTGCCTGGCCTTTGTGACTAACAAGTGTGGCTGCTAGGATTAAAGGTTTGTGACACCACTTGCCTGGTTTCCATGGCTAACCACTGTGGCTAGATTTCTACTTTGATCTACAGGCATACTTTATTTGTTAGATGATAAACAAAATATCAACACAGAAAATAATTTTAGGTTCCACTTCTGCAGCCCTGCTCAGAAACATCTGAAGCCATGGGTCTGCTCACTGGATCTGAACTCAGCAGCAGGATCCAAAACACAAGGGCACTGCAGATAGATCTAAGCCTATCACCATGCACAAAACTTAAGTCAAAATGGATCAAAGACCTCAACATAAATCCAGCCACACTGAACCTTTTAGAAGACAAAGTGGGAAACACCCTTGAATGAATTAGTATAGGATACAGCTTCCTGAACATTACACCAGTAGCACAGACACTGAGATCAACAATTGATAAATGGGTCCTCCTGAAACTGAGAAGCTTCTCTAAGGCAAGGGACAAAGTCAGGAAGATAAAACAGAAGCCCCCATACTGAGAAAAGATATTCACCAACCACACATGTGACACAGGGCTGATCTCCAAAATATACAAAGAACTCAAGAAGCTAGTCTCCAAAACACCAAACAGTACAATTAAAATGTGGGGTAGGTAGAAAGGATATGTGATAGGTAGGGTTTTATTTGGTGGGATGGTAAAAACATCTGAAAAATTTAAATATTTCTTAAATTTATTAATTTTTTCCATTCCAATCCCAGTTCCCCCTCCCTTGCTCCTCCTGCTTCCCCCACTCTGCCCTCCTCCCTTCTGCTCCTAGAAGGGAGTAAGGCTTCCAATAATAAGTCTATTAAATCTGTTCCATCATCTCTTTGAGAGAGGATCAAGGCACCCCTCCCATGTTTAGGTTTGGCAAGGTATACCTCCAAATATAACTGGCTCAACAAAGTCAGTTTGTGAATTAGAATTAGGTCTTGGATTCACTGCCAGTGGCCTCATATATTGCCATGGTTGTACCATTGTCACCTATACTCAGGAAGTCTGGTTCAGTCTTATGCAGGTTCCCCACTTATCAGACCTCAGTCATTGATCTCTCACTAGTTCAGGTTAACTGATTACCCATTATGGTCTTGACTCCTCTGTTCATATTACCACTCCTCCCTCACTTCAATTGTATTTTAAGAGCTCAGCCCTATGATTAGTTGTGTATTTCTGAATCTGCTAAAACCTAGATGCCCTTCAACTAAAGAATAATAAAGAAAAATAGGGTACATATACACAAAAAAGAATGACATCCTAAAATTTGCAGGCAAATTGACAGAACCAGAAAAAAAATCCTGAGGTAACCCAGAACCAGAAAGTCAAGCATATTATGTACTCATCCATAAGTGGACAAAAGACATAAGCAAAGGATAATCAGCCTAAAAGTCACAACTCCAGAGAAGAACTAGGTCATCTTATAGGCTGGTCATTATTGTAGATCAAAGAGTTTTAATTGACTTGGTGCTTACCTGTCTTCTTTGATACCATGTAGAGTACCTTATAGTACAATAACCACTAGTCAGCTGAAGTGAAGGTTCTAGGTAGGCACCACCCTGGCTTCTCAGTGTTCAATAAGTTATGTAGTTGGTGTCTTTAACAATTGGAATATTCCATCTGTTTGTGTAGAGAAACCAATAGCCTTGACAAAATCCTGTTTCATGGTGGGGTTCATGTGTCCCCTTTAACAATTCAGTTAGATGTAACCCATTCTTAAAACTAGAGTGTTCTTTGGGGATCTGTCTTCCCCATTACTCTCTCTCTCTCTCTCTCTCTCTCTCTCTCTCTCTCTCTCTCTGTCTCTGTTTTTCCAGATACTGTTTGAAAATATTTTATTGAGAATATTTATATTAAGAATCATATGGGAAATTGTTCTGTAATTTTCTTTCCTTGTTCAGGCTTTACATGATTTATTTATCAGGGTAACTGTAGCTTTATAAAAATAATACTTTATGTAAAATTTTTTGATTTTTATTTATTTTTCTGTAACAATTTGAAAAGAATTGGTATTAATTATTCTTTGAAAATCTGGTAGAATTCTGAAGTAAAACCATCTGTCCCTGGAGCTTTTATGGATTAGATATTTAAATTTCTGCTTCTATTGCACCAGGAGCCATAGAATTATTTTAATTGCTTATCTGATCTTGATTTAAAATTTGTAGGTGGAAGAGATAAATATATTATCACATTCTTTATAGATTTTCAAATTTTGTGAATTACAACTTTTTAAAGTATGTCCTTATTTCATCATTGCCTATTTTTATGCACTCACTTGCTTACAATTTTGATGTTTCTTTGCCTTTTGTTTAACTTATCTAATACTTTCTCAATCTTACTGATTTTTTCAAAGATCAAACTCCTTATCTCATTATTTTCATGTATATTTTAGTTTGTTTAGTACTTGGTTTCTATTATATTCATTTCAGCCTTGAATTTTATTATTTCTTGTGAGTTTTATATCACATTATTTCTTGGTTTTGCTCAATAGCTTATAATTGTGCCATTAAGTCACTAATATGAGATCTATCCATTTTTTATATTAGCACTTGGTGCTGTGAACTTTCCTCTATGAATTGCCTTCATTTTGTACCAAAAATTGGTATTTGTTTTTGTTTTTGTTTTTTTTTTTTTTAGTTTTCATTAAATTCTAAACAGTTTTGAATTTATTTAAGGTTTGTCTCAGTCCATTTTTAACAAGATAATGAGTTGTTCAGTTTTCAATGGTTTGTAAACTTTATTCTGTTTCTATATTTGATATCTAGTTTTAGTACATAGAGGTCAAATATGGTGCAGGATCTTTATTTTCTTGTGTCTATTCAGACTTTTTATGACTAAGTATATGGCCAATTTTGGAGAAAGATCCATGAGCCACTAAGAAGGTATATTCTTTGTGTTTTGGTGAATGTTCTGCAATATATGTTAGGTCAATTTGTTATGATATCAATTAGCTGCAACATTTCATTGTTTAGATTTACCTCCATGGACGTGTCTATTGGAGAGACCGGGGTATTGAAGTCTCCTTTTATCTCTTTGTGAAAATTACTTAAGCTGTAATATAATTTCTTCTAATTGCTTGGGTTTCTTTTAATTTGATACATAGATTTTGGAATTGTAATATCCTTTGGAAGAATTTTTGTTTAATGAGTACATAATGCTCTTTTCCATTTGTTCACTTAGGTTTTGAGTTGAACTCAATTTTGTCATATTTTAAAATGGTGACACTGACGTGTTTCTTTGGTCCATTTGCTTAGAATGTATATTTCCATCATTTTACCATGAGACCATGTTCATCTTGATATGAAGTTATGCTTCTTATAGTTTGCATAATAATGGATCCTGTTTTCAAATCCAATTTTTTAGTCTGCGAATTTTTATTAGGAAACTGACACTGTTGATGTTCAGAATTATCAATGAGCAGTTTTTGTTGATTTCTGTCATTTTGTTTGTGTGATGTAGGTATTTGCCACTATTTTGATATGCTTTTCTGAGATTAGTAATTTTCTGTGTTTTCCTGGATGTGCTCACACTATTCAGATTGAAGTTTTCCTTAAAGATACTATTTATTTTGGTCTTATCAATGAATGCCATTTTTATTCATATATTGCAATCAGAAATATTTTCTTTATATAGTAAATGGTACTGGAATGTGTTATCTCTTACAGTTTGTAGGAAATCCACACAGGTTCATCTGTATTTTAGAATCTGCATTGAAAAGGCAGGTACTCTTTTTTATATGTTACTTGATATTTTTCTTTTTCAGCTTTTAATATTTTTCTTTTTTCTACATATTTACTGTTTTGATTACTACATGTAATGGGGAACTTCTTTTGTGGCCCATCATATTTGTTGTTTTGTATGTGTCTTATACCTTATTGGTTCCTCCTACTTTAAGTAGGAAAATTTCCTTTTATAACTTGGTTGAAAATATTTTCCATGTCTTGACCTGGGTTTCTTCTCTTCCTAATATTCATAAATTTTGCCTTTTCATAGTGTACCATATTTCCTGGAAGTTTTCCTCCCATTTTTTAGATGTAATGCTTTCTTCAACTGGGATATTCTTTTTTTTTCTTTTGCTTTTTTTGAGAAAGTTTTTTCTTTGTGTAATATCACTAGCTGTCCTGAAACTTCCTCTTAGACCATGAAGGACTCTAACACACTGAGATCTTCCTGTACCTGCTTACTGAATGATAGGATTAAAAGTATGGGCCACCACTGCCTGGCCCTTCTATTCTATCTTGTCTTCAATGCCTGAGATTTACTCTTTCATTTCTTATATTCTTGTTGATGATTCTTGCCTCCAAGGTTTTTGTTTGATTTCCTAAATACTTTTCTGCAATCTCCTCCTTCTCTCACTCTTCTTATCTGCTCCCCTCTCAGGCACAGTAATCCTCTGCTCCCTCAGATCCACTTCTCTAATTTCCTTCATAAACAGCAGTCCTTCTAAGAATAGCCACTGAACACAGAATAACAATTTACAATTAGATTAGGAATAAACACTTATGTCAAGCTGGCCAAAGCATTCCAATAGGAAGACAAGCATCCCAAGAGCAGACACAAGAGTCAGATACAGCCACATTCTAACTGTTAGGTATCCCATAAAAACCACAAGCTAAATTAACAAGTGTATATGAAGACTGTCTACAAGATTCTCTAACTGGAATGCCAGTTATGTTGAGAGAGAGAGAGAGAGAGAGAGAGAGAGAGAGAGAGAGAGAGAGAGAGAGAGAGAGAGAGAATCCAATGCTGGCATGAGAGACAATAGGATTGGATGAAGAATGAAGGGTGTAGAAGACTTGCTTTTCCAGCCTTGGGTTTGGGTTTTAGAGGAATGAGAGGCTGAAGAAGGTGGCTTGTTACAAGAGCTGAAGATAACACCAGGGAACTGGAATTAGAGTACTGGAAGGAGAATGAAAATTGTCTACCTAATTCCTTTGTTAGAATGGCCAGTGCATTTCTAGGAAGCAACTGCCTCAAATGTTAGCAGGTGAGAAAAAGGGATGGTGTGAGGATCAAAGGCCATAAAATTATCCTCCAAACTTTATTTTTAACTGAATATAAAGATCATTAAATAAGCATAACAGAAATTTCAAGGAATTTCTTTTTTTCAACTTTTTTATATTGAATTAGAAACAGGATTGTTTTACATGACAATCCCAGTTCCCTTCTACCTCCTTTCCTCCACTACCCCCCCAACTAAAACCCTATCAATCACATATCCTTTCTGCTCCCCCTGGGTGGTGAGACCTTGCATAGAGAGTCATCAGAATCTATTGTATCCTCTGGGATAGGGCCTAGGCCCACCCCTATGTGTCTTGGCTCAGGGAGTATTCCTCTATATGGAATGGGCTCACAAAGTCCACACCTATGCTAGGGATAAATAATGAACTACTACAGCAGGTCCCATGGATTTCTGAGGTTTCCTCACAGAAACCCATTTTCCTGGGGTCTGGATCAGTCCCGTGCTCATATTCCAGCTATCAGTATGGGGAGCAAGAGTTCCCCGATGGTCAGGTCAGCTGTTACTGTGGGTTTCACCAGCCCGGTCTGGACCCCTTTGTTTTGACTCATCTTTCTCTGTGACTGGATTCCATTTCAGTTCAGTGATTAGTTGTGGGTGTCCCCTTCTACTTCCACCAGCTGTTGGATGAAGGCTATAGGATGGCATATAAGATAGTCATCAATCTCACTATCAGAGGGGAACATTTAAGGAAGCCTCTACTCTGTTGCTTAGATTATTGGTTGGTGTCATCTTTGTAGCTCTCCAGACCTTTGCCTAGAGCCTGATTTCTCTGTAAACCTAAAATGTCTCCCTCTATTATGGTATCTCCTTTCTTGTTTTATTCTATTCTTCCCCAGACTCAATCTTTCTGCTCCCTCATGTCCTCTGCATCCCTCCTTATCTCCCCTTCTCATTCTCTATCTCCCTCCCCCTTTCTGTGCTCCCAATGTGCTCAGGAGATCTTGACACTCTCCCCTTCTCCAGGGTACCATATTTATCTCCCTTAGGGTCCTCCTTGTTTATTAGCTTCTTTGGCAGTGTGGATTGTAGGCTGGTAATCCTTTAGTCTATGTCTAAAATCTGTGTATTAGTGAGTATATACCATGTTTGTCTTTTTTCGATTGGGTTACCTCACTCAAATTTTTTTCTACTAGTCCCATCCATTTTCCTGAAAATTTCAAGATTCCATTGTATTTTCTGCTGAGTAGCACTCCATTGTGTAAATGTGCAATATTTTGTCTATCCATTCTTTGGTTGAGGGGCATCTAGGTTTCTTCCAGGTTCTGGCTATTACAAACAGTGCTGCTATGAACATCATTGAAGCAATTTCCTTCATTGTATGAATATCCTACTTTTGGGTATATTCCTAAGTGTGGAATTGCTGGATCTTGTTGTAGACTCATTCCCATTTTCTTAAGGAGTCGGCATACTGATTTCCAAAGTGGCTATACAACTTGGCATGCCCAACAGCAGTGGAGGAGTGTTCCCCTTTCTCCACATCCTCTGCAACATAAACTGTCATTTGTATTTTTGATTTTGGTCATTCTGACAGGAGTAAGATTGTATCTCAGAGTTGTTTTGATTTGCATTTTCCTAATGGCTAAGGATGTTGAACATTTTCTTATGCGTCTTTCAGCCATTTTATATTCCTCTATTGAGAATTGTCTATTTAGTTCTGTACCCCATTTTTAATTGGATTGTTTGGTGTTTCGGAGACTAGCTTCTTGATTACTTTGTATATTTTGGAGATGAGCAATCTGTCAGATTTGGGGTTGGTGAATATCTTTTCCCAGTCTGTGAGCTGCTGTTTTGTCTTGCTGACTGTGTGATTTGTCTTACAAAATCTTCTCAGTTTCAGGGGGTCCCATTTATCAATTGTTGACCTCAGTGTCTGTGCTACTGGTGTAATGTTCAGGAAGCAGTCTCCTGTATCAATTTGTCTTCTAAAAGGTTCAGTTTAACTGGATTTATGTTGAGGTCTTTGATCAATTTTGACTTAAGTTTTGTGCAAGGCAATAGGCTTGAGTCTTCCTGTAGTCTATTACATATCTGCAATCAGTTATGCCAGCACCATTTATTGAAGCTGATTTGGTGTTCATAGGTGTGTAGGTTAATATCAGGGTTTTCAATTCTATTCCTTTGGTTTACCTGTATATTTTTTTGCCAATACCAAGCTGTTTTCAGGACTATAGCTCTGTAATAGAGCTTGAAGTCAGGGATTGTGATGCCTCCAGAAGTTCCTTTATTGTACAGGGTTGTTTTGGCTATCCTGGGTCTTTTGCTTCTCCATATAAAGTTGAGAATTGTTCTTTCAAAGTCTGTGAAGAATTGTTTTGGGATTTTGATTGGGATTGCATTGAATCTGTAGATTGCTTTTGGCAAGATTGTCATTTTTAAGATGTTGATCCTACCTATCCAAGAGCATGGGAGATCTTTCAATTTCTGGTATCTTCTTTAATTTCTTTCTTTAGAGATGCAAAATTCTTATGGTACAGGTCTTTCACATTTTTTGTTTAGTGTTACCCCAAGGTATTTTTTGTTGTTTGTGGCGATTGTAAAGTGTGATGTTTCTCTGATTTTTTTTCTCCACCAGTGTGTCATCAGTATATATTTAATCTTGTATCCTGGCACTTTGCTGAAGGTGTTTATCAGCTGTAGGCATTCCCTGGCAGAGTTTTTCAGGTCACTAATGTAGACTATCATATCGTCTGCAAATAGTGAGAGTTTGACTTCTTCCTTTCCGATTTGTGTTCCCTTGGTCTCCTTTTGTTATCTTATTGCACTAGCTAGGACTTCAAGGACAATATTGAAGAGGTATGGAGAGAGTGGACAGCCTTTTCTTGTGCCTGATTTTAGAGAAATTGGATCGAGTTTCTCTCCATTTAATTTGATGTAGGTTGTTGGCTTGCTGTATATTGCTTTTATTATGTTGAGGTATGTTCTTGTTATTCCTGATTTCTCCAAGACCTTTATCATGAAGGGGTGTTGGATTTTGTCAAAGGCTTTTTCGTTATCTAGTGAGATGATCTTTTTTTTTCCTCAATCTGTTTATATGGTGGATTACTTTGAGGGATTTTCGTATGTTGAACCATCCGTGCAACACTGGGATGAAGCATACTTGATCATGGTGGATGATTTCTCTGATCTGGTCTTGTATTGGATTTGCCAGAATTTTATTGTGAATTTTGCATCAATGTTCATGAGGGATATTGGTCTGTAGTTCTCTTTCTTAGTTGTATCTTTGTGTGGCTTGGGTATCAAGGTTATTGTAGCTGGGTAAAAAGAGTTTGGCAACTTCCTTTCTGCTTTTACTTTGTGGAACAATTTGAGGAGTATTGGTATTAGCACTTCTGTGAATTTCTGGTAGAATTTTGCAGTGAATCCATCTGGCCCCGGGCTTTTTTTTGCTTGGGAGACTTTTGATGAGTGCTTCTATTTCCTTAGAGGTTATAGGTCTGTTTAAGTTGCTTATCGGTTCTTGATTCAATTTTGGTAACTGATAACTGTCCAGAAAATTGTTCATTTCTTTAAATTTTCAAATTTTATGGAGTACAGATTTTCAAAGTATGACCTGAAGATTCTCTGGATTTCCTCAGTGTCCGTTGTTATATCCCCCCTTTTCATTTCTGATTTTGTTAATTTTCATGATCTTGTAAGAACCCCCAGAAGCTCAAGCCTCCAGAATCTTTTCCCAGGACCGGGACCACCCCAATCACCATGAGGAAGAGGAAACTTGATGCAAACGTTTGTACAAATGGGCTCTCTCAGCATGCAGGCTAGAGAGCAGCCCCGTCCCCCAGGCACAGGCGTTTTTAAAGACAAAAACCATAAGCTTAGGGAGGGGCATCGACTCTCTGTCTGTTGAACATGTCACCAGAGTCATGGGTTCCTAGAAAGCCCTTTGTCTTGAGGGGAGGCCTAAGAATCAGATAGCCTCCTGATCTCAACAGTTGTAAAACCTGTAGACCTCAGGATGTGCTAACTAATGGTAGCTATCTCTTTGTTTCATAGGGACCCTTAATTGTTAATGATTGACACATTGGCTGGTGGGGCAATCTGTTTCTTTCATGAGCCCCTTGGGGAGGGTGGCAATCTGGGAATTCTTGGTACCCAGTTATCTTATGGCCTTGTAAGGGAGTAATTGCTGGTGGCTGGTAAATTCCAGGCACTAAGTCATAGTAGAAGCCTTGGTCAGTTTCTGGACTATATTTCTTTGCGAATTTTTAAGTCTCTCAATTTCTCTGACTTTTTGTTAGTTTGGAGAATGGAATGTCTATCGTGTTGATTTTCTCGAAGAACCAACTCTTTTTTATATTGATTCTTTGAATTGTTTTATTTGTTTGGACTTTATTAATTTCTGCCCTCAGTTTGATTATTTTCTGGAGTCTGCTCCTCTGGGGTGAATTTGCTTCCATTTTTTCTAGAGCTTTCAGCTGTGATGTCAAATCTATGCTGTGGTTATTCTTAGTTTCTTCATGTGAGCACTTACAGCTATGAACTTCCTCTTAGTAATGCTTTCAAAGTGTCCCATAAGTTTAGGTATGTTGTCTAAACATTTTCATTGAATTCTAGGAAGTTTTTCTTTCTTTCTTTATTTCTTCTTTGACCCAGGAATGTTGCAATTGCATGTTGTTCAATTTCCATGAGTTGGTAGATTTTTGCACTTTTATTTGTTTTTTATTTCTAACTTTAAAGCATGGTGATCTGATAAGACACAAGGGATTATTCCAATTTTTTTTGTACCTGTTGAGGTTTGCTATGTTGCAAAGTGTGTGGTCGATTGCTGAGTAGGTTCCATGTGATGCTGAAAAGAATGTATATTCTTTTGTATTTGGATAGAAATTTCTATAAATGTCTGTTAATCCCAATGGGGTCAAAACTTCTGTTAGTTCCTTTGTCTCTTTATGTTAAGTATCTGTCTGGTGTTCCTGTCCAGTGGTGAGAGTGGGGTGTTGAAGTCTCCCACTATAACTGTTTGAGGCCTTATTTGTGATTTCAGTTTTAATAATGTTTCTTTTACGAATGTTGGTGCTGTTGTTTTTGCGGCAGAGATGTTTAGAATCGATACTACTTCCTGATGGATATTTCCTGTGATGAATATGAAATGAACTTCTTCATCTCTTTTGATTGATTTTAGTTTGAAGTCTATCTTGTTAGATACTAGGATAGCTACCCCAGCTCATTTCTTGGGTCCATTTGATTGGAGTATCTTATCCCAACCCTTTACTCTGAGGTAATGTCTGTCTTTGAATTCGAGGTGTGTTTCTTGTATGAAGCAGAAGGATGGATTCTGTCTTCCTATCCAATCTATTAGACTGTGTCTTTTTATAGGCGAGTTATGACCATTAACTTTGAGGGAAATTAATTTCCATTGAGTGTTTATTCTTGTTTGTTTTGGGTTTGTTGTTGGTACTGGCATTGTATGTGTATTTACCCTGCCTTTTATTTTGTGTTTGTAGAGTGGGATTATCTATTGCCTATCTTTATGCAAGTGTAGTTAATTTCCTTAGGTTGGAGTTTTCCTTATAGTACTTTCTGTAGGGCTGGATTAGTGGTTGCATATTGTTTAAATCTGGTTTTATTGTGGAATATCTTGTTTTCTCCATTTATATTGATTGAAAGCTTTGCTGGGTATAGTAGTCTCTGCTGGCATCCATGTTCTCTCAGAGCTGGTAGACTATCTATCCAGGTCCTTCTAGTTTTCAGAGTTTCCATGAGGAAGTCTGGTGTAATTCTGATAGGTTTGCCTTTATATGTTACTTGGATTTTCCCCTTGCTGCTCTTAATATTTTTTCTTTATTCTGTAGGTTTGGTGTTTTAATTGGTATGTGATGAGAGGATTTTTTTTTGTGGTCCACCATATTTGGCGTTCTGTAGGCTTCTTATACTTTCATTGGCATGTCTTTCTTTATGTTGGGAAAGTTTTCTTCTATGATTTTGTTGAATATGTTTTCTGCACCTTTGGTTTGGGTTTCTTCACCTTCTTCTATACCTATTATCCTTAGGTTTGGTCTTTTCACAGTGTCCGGTATTTCCTGGATATTTTGTGTTACAAATTTGTTAGACTTCAGATTTTCTTTGCTTGAAGAGTTTATTTCCTCTAGTTTGTCTTCAGCATCTGAGATTCTGTCTTCCATCTCTTGTATTCTATTGGTTATGCTTGCATCTGTGGTTCCTGATTGTTTACTCAGCTTTTCCACTTCCAACATTTCCTCAATTTTTGTTTTCTTTATTGTCTCTAATTCAGTTTTCAGGTCCTAAACTGTTTTCTTCAGCTGTTTAATTGTATTTTCTTGACTTTTTTGGCTTTCCTTGTTTTCTTGCATGTTTTGGTTTGTCTTTTCTTCCATTTCTCTGAAGGATTTTCTGATTTCCTCCTCTCTTAGTTTCTCTATCATCTGCACAAAGTTATTTTTAAGGTTGCTCTCTTCTACTTCTTCTGTGTTGGGATGTTCATGTCTTGCTGGTATAGAGTCCCTAGACTCTGGTGGTGTCATATTGGTTTTCCTGTTGTTGGATTGTTATTATATTGTGGTCTTCCCATCTCTTCTTCCAGTGGATACAGTTGGTGTCACTTCCTTTCCTGGTGTGTATGGGTCTGGTGTTCTCTTCAGGTGTGTGCAATTGACTTTGATACTCTGATTGGTTTCAAGTTGGGTGCAGGCAGGTCTGAGGCTCTCTCTCGCCAGGTGAGTGAGAGCAGCACTGGCACAGAGATATCAGCAGACTCTGGGTTGCTTGCTCCTCAGGGATTGAGTCATCCTGTCAAAGATCCTGTGGCAGGATTTGCCAGGGTGGGCAGAGAGAAGCTGGGCCCAAGGCGGGGGCTGAAGCAGCTCAGCTCTGCACTGTCTGCACTCTGTGGGGGCTGGAATAGCCCAGCAATCTCAGGAGAGTCATGATCCCAGGGTCCTCAGGGACTGATTCAGTATGCCTGCAGATCCCTGGGCAGGATTTGCCAGCTGAATCAATCCAAATCTATATCAGGAAACCATTGAGGTTACCAAGTCACAAAAAGACAAAAATTGTATGTACTCACTCATACATAGATTTTAGACATAGAGCAAAGGAATGCCAGCCTACAATCCACACCACCAGAGAAGCTAGGAAACAAGGAGGACACTAAGAGAGACATGCATGGTTCCCCAGAGAAGGGGAAATTGACAAAACATCCTGACCTAATTGGGAGCATGAGGGGAGGGGAGAAGGAGCTAGAAGAAAGAAAGGGGGAGAAAAGAGTGGAGAGGAGGACATCAAAAAGCAGGAAGATTTATTCAGGGGAAGAATTAAGGAGAGAAAGGAGAGATATCACAATAGAGGGTGCTATTACAGGTTTAAAGAGAATTCTGGAACTAGGAAAATGTCCAGAGATCTATGAGTTTGATCACAACTAACAATCTAAACAGTGATTGAGAAGCTACCCTTAAATGCCCTTCTGCCGAGATTGATGACTACCTTATATGACATTCTAGAGATGTTATCTAGTACCTCACAGAAGCAGAGGCAGCTACTCACAGCTAAACACTGAGTTGAACTCTGGAATCCAGTTGCAGAGAGGGAACAGTGATGAGAAAAGGGGTCAGAACCAGACTGGAAAAACACACAGGGACATCTGATCTGAAAAAGGGGTTTCACATGGACACCATATTAATATCTGAAAAACCAGCATAGGACTGTTCCAGACCCCTTTAGCAAGAAAGTCAGTTTGGGGGTCTGGATAATCTATGGGACCTCTGGTAGTAGATCAGCATTTATCCCTAGTATACAAATGGACTTTGAGAGCCCTCTCCATGTAGAGGAATACTCTCTCAGCCTATACACACTAGGGAGGGTCTAGGCCCTGCTTCAAATGATATGACCAACATTGAAGATCCCCCATGGAAGGCTTTGCTCTAACTGGGGAGCAGAAAGGGTTTGTGATGGGGGTTGGGAGGGCAGAGGAGGAGTGGAGGGAGAGGTAACTGGGATTGACATGTAAAAGAAACTTGTTTCTAATAAAAAAATTTAAAAAGAAAGTGATTGGAAAATGGGAATCAGTCTACCTGAAGATCCAGAAAATCCTGTCTTGGGCATATACCCAAAGAATGAATACTCATACAATAAGGACATATGTTCAACTATGTTCATACCAGTATTATTTCTAATAGCCAGAACATGGAAACAACCTAGATGCCCCTCAACTGAAGAATGGGTAGAGAAAATGTGGTATATTTACACAATGGAGTAATACTCAATGGAAAAAAAATACAATGGAATCATGAAATTTACAGGCAAATGGATGGAACTAGAAGAAATCATCCTCAGTGAGGTAACCCAATCACAAAAAGATAAACATGGTATGTACTCACTCATTTTGATTTTTAGACATAGAGCAAAGGATCACTAGACTACATTCCACACTGCCAGATGAGCTAGGAGACAAGGAGAACCCCAAGAGAAGATTGCATAGTCCCTCAAAGAAGGGGATGGGGACAAGAATCCCTGACCAAAGTAGGAGCCCAGCGGTGAGGAGAGGAAGGAGTGTCTTCATCCAGTTGCTGTTTGAAGCAAAAACAGACACCCACAGCTAAGCACTGAATCATACTACAGGAATTCAGTTGTGGAGAGGGAGGAGGGTTGAGCAAAAAAGCCAAGATGGGGATGGAGAGACCTGCAGAAACAGTGGACCTGACCTACTGATAGAATGGAGACTCTAGCCATAAAGCTGGGGAAACAGCATTGGACCAAACCAAGCCTTCTGAATGTGGGTACCAACTAGGATTCCAAGACAATCTACGGGTCCTCTAACAGCGGATCCATTCTTTATCCCTAGAGTACAGGTGGAATTTGGGAGCCCATTCCCTATGGAGGTATACTATTGAAGCCCAGATACAGCAAGGGGGGCCTAGGCCCTCCCCCAAACAATATAAGAGACTTTGAAGGTTCTTGGTGGAGAACCTCCCTATCCCTGGGAAGGAGTGGGGGGTGTTAGGGTTGGGTTGGATTTGGTGGGGAACATGGGAGAATGGGAGGGTGAGGGAATCGGGGAGGATGGATATGTATATATGAGCAATTAAAAATAATTTTTAAAAGATTGAAAAAAATAAAACAAAAAGAAAATATTCCATCTGGAAAGTACATGGCAGTACGTACCTACCTCAAAAATGTAAATATTGCATACCGGCAACTCAATGGCACATGCAAAAGCTCTAGAACAAAAAGAAGTAATTGTAGCCAAGTGAAGTATACAAAAGGATACTTTTTTTTAATCAGAGAGCTGAAATAAGTTGAAAAGTAAAACAGAGAACATTAAAAAATGTCAAAGAAATCCAGAGTTGGTTCTTTGAAAAAAAAAATCCACAAGATAGACAATCCCATATCCTAACTAACTAAAAGACAGAAAGTTTCCAAATTAACAACTTCATAAACAAAAAGGGAGATAGAACAGCAAATACAGTGTAAATCATAGACATACTTTAAAAGCCTCTAGTCTAACAAATTTGAAAATCTAAAATAAATAAATCACCTTATTATTACCAATTACCAAAATTTGATCAAGATCAGATAAACAATTTAAATATACTTATAAATCTTGCTAAATTGAAGTAGTCATTTAAGTATCTCAACTAAAAAAGCTAAGGGCCAGATGATTTTAGTACAGAATTCTACCAGACATTCAGTAAAGGAATTAAAACTATTACTAAAAATATTACATGAAATAGAAACCGAAAAAAAAATTTCTTAATTTGCTTAATGAGATGACAGTTACCCTGATTCACAAACCACTTGAAGACATACCAAAAAATAGAATTACTAACCAATTTGCCCTATAAGCATAGATGCAAAAGTACTCAATAAAATAATTACAAAGGGATTTCAATAAAAACACCCAAAAGATCACATACCATGATCAACTTGGCTTCATCCCATAGATTCACAGATAATCAGTAGATGTAATGCACCATATAAACAAACATGAAGAAAAAAACCATATGATTATCTCATTAGATGCAGAAAAGGCCTTTCACAAAGTCCAACACCTCTTCTTGATAAACTCCTAGAGAAATTAGGGATGCAACTAAACATAATATGGCAAGTTTACAGGAAGCCTAAAGACAGCATCAAATTAAATGCAGAGAAACCCACAACGATTTCATTAAAAATAGGAACTCCAAAACTTTATTGACTCCTCCATAATTAGTCAATATAGTACTTAATGTCTTAGCTAGAATAACAAGAAAACTGATAGAGATCAAGGGGATTCAAATTGGAAAGCAAGAAGTCAAATTGTCATTATATGCAGATGACATGATAGTATCCATAAATGACACTAAAAACACACATCACGACATTCCCACAGCTGGTAAACACATTTGGTAAAGTAGCGGAAAACAAGATTACCTCAAAAAATAATTTGCCGTCTTCTATACAAATGACAAGT
This sequence comes from Cricetulus griseus, assembly GCF_003668045.3. Classification (NCBI taxonomy): domain Eukaryota; kingdom Metazoa; phylum Chordata; class Mammalia; order Rodentia; family Cricetidae; genus Cricetulus; species Cricetulus griseus. The sequence continues at coordinate 86,162,326 of NC_048604.1, forward strand.
GGACCAAGAAAGGAATCATGTAACAAACACATTTCATGGTAAACTCAAATAATATGTAGTATGCTATGGTAACTCTAACCAAGCAAGCAAAAGACTTGTATGATAAAATCTTCAACTCTTTGATGAAAGAAATTGCAGAAGATATCAGAAGATGGAAAGCTCATCCATATACAGGGATTTGTGTGATTACAACAGTAAAAAATGACCATCTTACCAAAAGTGGCATATTAATTCAGTGCAATTCCTAGCAAACTCCCAACGCAATTCTTTACAGACCTTGAAGGGACAATTCTCATGAGGAAATATAAAAAGCCCAAGATAACCAAAAGAAGAAAATCCAGACCAATAATAGAACTTCTAGAGGCATCACAATTACTGGTTTCAAGTTATAGTACAGAGGTGTAGTAATAAAAACTGAATGATATTAGTATAAAAACAAACACATTTAACAATAGAATCAAATTGAAGACACAGGTAGATATGAAAACATATAGACACCTGATATTTTTGTGAAGAAGGCAGAAATAGACACTGGAAGTACAACTGCCTCATGAAAAAATGGAACGGGTCAAAAGAGACGTTTAGTGAAACAATTTTTGTATATACTATGACTATGTATTACTCTCATCATCTAATAAAAGCTGATTGGGCAATAGCCAGGCAAAATGTATGGGTCAGGTGATCAAATGGAGGACACAGGAAAAAAGAAGGGAGGAGGCAGGAGAGTCACCAGGAACTACTGAGGGTACAGAAGATGTTGGTGGACAGGTAAAGCCATGAGCCAAATGCCAGAGTGTACATAATAAATATGGATAGTTTAAAATTTAAGAGTTACCTAATAATATACATGATCTACTGGCCAAGCATTTATAATTTATATAAGCCCCAGCGTGGTAATTTGGAAGTGCCTCCTTGGATGGGAATAACTCTGCCTACATAAAGGATATCTTCTTGTAAAGAATGCAAAAGAACCATATTCATCACCATGCACAAAACTCAAGTTCAAGTAGATCAAATACCTCAACATGGAGTCAGATAAACTAAACAAAATAGAAGAGAAAGTAGGCAATAGCCTAAATTTCATTGGCTCATTGGCATCTGAAGAGAAAGACAACTGTGCAGGTATTGAGATCAACAATTAATAATTGGGATCTCCAAATTTAAAAGTTTCTGTAAGGCTAAGGATCATGCCAATATGACAATGCAGTAGCCTACATAATGGGAAAATACTTTTACCAAGAAGAAATCTGATATCTAAAACATAAAGAACTTAAAAAATTAGATATCAAAACCCCAAATAATCCAATTTAAAAATGGGGTACTGATACAAAATATAAGTTTCCTACGGTAACTCAAATTGCTGAGAAACACAAAGAAATGTTCAACATCCTTTGCTGGGTGATGGTGGTACACACCTTTAATCCCAGCACTTGAGAAGCAGAGGCAGGTGGATCTCTGTGAGCTTGAGGCCAGCCTAGTCAACAAAGTAAGTTCCAGAATTGCCAGAGCCTCTGTTACAGAGATAAACTTTGTCTTGAATAAAAATTTTCAAAGTTCTCAGACATCAGAGAAATACAATTATACTATTTTGAAATTCCATCATACACCTGTCAGAATGTCTAAGGTCAGTAACAAAGGTGACATTTCATACTTGCAGGGATATGGAGCAGGAGGAACACTGATATATTGCTGGTGACTGTACAAATTTGTAAAGCCAATATGGAAATCAATATGATGTTTACACACAAAGTTGGCAATTGATCTACCTTAACACCCAACTATACCATTCTAGGGCATATTCACAAATACATAATCACTCCATCCTACCACAAGGATACTTTTTCAACCATGTTCAGTCTGCTTTACTCATAATAGCCAGAGACTGGAAAAAAATCTAGTTGTCCCTCAGGAGAAAAATGGATTAAGACAATGTGGTACATTTATACAGTGGTATAGTACACAGAAATCTATAAAATTGACATGAAATTTGCAAGCAATAGTTGAAACTAGTAAAAATCATTCTGAGTGAAGAAACCCAGACCCAGAAATACAAATATAAAATGTATTCACTTTTAAGTGCATATTAGGCTGGACCGTGGTGGCATGAGCCTTTAATCTCAGCACTCAGGAGGCAGAGGCTGGTGGATCTCGGTAAGTTCGACACAAGCCTGGTATACAAGAGATAGCTCCAGGACAGCCTCCAATGCTACAGCCTGTCTTGAACCCCCCAAAAAAGTGAAAATTAGCTGTTAAGTAAATGATAACCAACTTACAATGTGTAGACCCAGAGAGTTTAAATTAAGGAGCTGTTTAAGGGGTTGGGATTCATGAATTTCCCTGTGAAGTAGAAATAGAGTTGATTTTACAGTTCAGATGGTGGCAGTTTCTTTCAGAAGCTGCAGAGTTCAGATACCTGGGCATGGAATGGAGAAAAAAAGGGTGGTGAGATACAGTTGTTATTAGAGGGCACTTGGTAGGTGGTTTGGAAATGTAGTGCAGTGGAAACCTCCTGAAATCTGTGAAGTTGATCCTAATGAGGGCTGAAAGTAATGGGGGATACAGAGTCCCAAATGGACATCTCTTCTAACCAGGCCAGGATTCCAGTGGCAGGACTAGATTGCATTCAATTGAGTGTTTGTCAAGGGTGCTCCATGGAAATCCCCAAAGAAATCCAGGCTGTTTCAAAATCAAAGGTTTCCTCTCAGCAGAATGGCAGCAGGGACTCTTTGCCAAAGACACCATCCACACAACTCATTGAATACTGAGAAATCAAAGTGATACCGATATGGAGACTCTATGCCTACTTAATCTCCAGGCTGCTGAAAGAGAAACATGTACACAAACCAGTGATAAAATCTTTGACCTAAAATCTGTCCTGCTTAGAAATTATGCTAGGGCAATAATGGCATAGAACGTGTGGGAGAAGCCAACCAATGTCTGATTCGACTTATGGCCCATCCCATGAGAAGTAATCCAAACACAACACTGTTTGTGTAACCAAGAACTAGCTAATAGAAAACCCAGCAACCTAAGGTAAAACCAAACACATTTTTCTGAAAAAAAAAGAATAGTATCATTCCCAATGATATTTTTCTCTACTTGTATATCAATGTCTTATCCAGTCACTATCAGAGAGGTCTTCTCAGGCAGAAGATAGGAACAGATGCAGAGACACACAGCAAGACATTGTGTGGAGAGAAAATCTAAATTGGAGGATTCCATCATGTCCGTCCCCTCAGACCTCAGGGAATGCAATGGAAGAAGACTCAAAAAGATTGTGACTCAGAGGGAATGGAGGATACCAGAAGAACAAAGGCCGCTAAGTCAAATAAGAATGACAGATATGCAGTCATGGACATTGACACAGAAATCACAGGACCTACATTGGTCTGCACCAGGTCTTATGCTTATATATTGTAGCTATTATCTTAGTATTTTTATGGAACACTAGACTATCAGGACAAGTGTAGTCTCTATATATTTTGCCTGCTCTTGATTCTCTTTTCCTCCTATTAGTTTGCTGTACAACTTCAATACAATAGATTTTGTACCGTCTTATATTTTATTTTGTCATATTCTGTTGTTATCTATGAGAACCCTGTTCTATTCTAATAAGAGATAAAAAGGACATGGGTATGGAGGGAAGACAAGGTAGAAAAATGTGAAGAGGAGAGAGAGAGAGAGAAGGGAACCTATAATCAGGCTATGTTTTATGGGAAAAATCTATTTTAATAAAAGAAAAATGTACACGCTTCTAACCAATGAGTACTATTTCCAGCCCCAAGGTGAATATTCTTATCAAAAATTTCTTCTTTGAAAATGAAGAAATGAGAATGTGATCTGTGACTAATGTGTTTTTCTATTTATGTTGAAACAGTATTTTCATGGTCTATTACAGACCTATGTTGTACAAAACTTTCATAAAAGAAAAAGCTGGGGAAGAACTGTGCAGTGTAAAATAGAGCAAGGCAAGAGAAAATATAAATGTAAGAAATGGATTAAATGAACCAAGGGGACAAAAATGTATTTCTAGAGTGAGACTGTATATTGCCAGAGTCAGATCAGTGGCCTCTATACAAGAATAAAACACAGATGTTCAGATTCTTTATCCACAGTTCAAGATGTTAGACAGAAAAATAATCTACCGCAACCTTTAAAACCTTTCTACTATATGTTAGCAATGAAGTTGTTAATCCATTGCAAGAAGAGTGATATTTCCAACACAGCTGCAAATCACTAGTTTAGAAAGTCCCACAACAAAAGAAATACATTTCCCTTTGAGATCATTGTGGTTATGTACAGTGCCTTGTTCAGAGCTGTATGATGTCGAGAATGCTGACCTCCCAAGCTATTGAGTTCACATTCATATAGGTGAAAGCTAGTTAAAACAAACCTTAAGAGAGCCTCTCTGGGAAAAAAGGAATTCATAAAGATCCAGAATATTTTCTGGGATCTGTAAACCGATATGAGAAAAATAATTTGTTTAAGTTTTACTTTGAGATAAAGTTAGGGCTTAACCTGTCAGTACAATTATGAAAATTATTCTCTTGTTCTAGGTAATAAAATTATTCTCTTTGAAGTTATATTATAGAAACAACAGCAATAGAAGTGGTACACAAAACAACTTCTCTTGCTCTGAATCTGCATTATTAGATCTAAAGGAGACAACACATTATTGCATTGAGAATTGAGGATGGGTGGGTGACAGAGGAACTTGCTTACTGGTAGAACATTTGCCTAGCTAGTACATGGCTTTAGATTTCATCTTCAGAGTAGGGGTGGAAGAAAATAATTTATTAAAAAATCACTACATGTAGAACATTTTCCTAAGACTCTGAAACTGTACATTAGGCAAAGACCGATATTCATGCTCAATGTGTTGATCAAAAATAAGTGTGGCTAATGTGCAACACATAGTAGTTGTATCACAAAATGTGGTTTGAGAATTTAGAAGATGCCACATCATGTAGGACTTTAAGTTCATGGTGAAACATTTTGATTTATTTCATATATGTAGTATAAAATAATAGAATTTTATGTTAAGAGAATTAAGCATGGGACTTTTTTTGCTATAATTTTTGTGTTTTAAAAGCTGTAGGAAATTTCCTATAGACAATTAAACAAAGATTTCATGAAAGCAGAAAGCTATTTTAACAGCACATGTAAATCATTTCAGTAGTTTATGTTATGGGTTACCAGCAGAAATGCAGTTAATTGAAATACTGTACCTATACTTCAAGATATAATCTACATAATAAAAATGTACTTTATATGTCCACAAATATAATTTAAGATTCATCAGATCACTGAAGCACATATAATACTATAATTGCTTCACTAATTTAAGCTACAAAAGTGAAAACTTACTGTGTTGTTTTGTTGATTTATAATAATGTGCCTGTGGTGGTGCTCAATGTTCTTAAATTTGAAGAAAGACATTAAAAAAATTACTGTCCCACAGACAGTATAAATGTTATGCTCTTACAAATTTTGTGTGTAAAACAAATAATAGGCAGTGACAATTCTGAGCTGCTTCTGATCTCAAGGGACTTAAATTTATTCTTATTTAATTTTATTAGTAGAATATTAACTATGCAGAGCTTCATTAGAGGGTGGGCTAGACATCCCTAATAACACCTGCTTCATTCATTAGTTTCAGTCATTTCATAATACCATTTCATACTTTTTCTTGAGAGAAATCTAGACATATCTAAGAAGAGGAAATCTCTATTGATGAACTAATGCTAGCAGATTTAGTATGTAGGTATGTGTGGAGGAGACTCCCCTGATTGGTGATTTATGTGAAAGGACTTAGACCAGTGTAGGTAGAGAAATCCTTCATCAGTGGGGCCCAAGATGAACAATACAGGAAGATGAGCAAGCCTAGGGAAGATTGCTAGTGAAGAACATGCCTCAAACTCATGCCTTGAGATCTTGCCTTGGCTTTAAATGATATTGGACATTCAACTATAAGCCAAATAAGTCCTTTCCTCTGCAAGTTATATTCAGTTATAATGTTTCATCGTAGCAAAGAGAAACTAACTAGGAAAGCCAAGTTTATACCTTCACATGTTTAATTATATGTAGACTTTAAGTGCCTTGTAACCTTTCTGTAAACTTAATTTAACAAGATTATAAGCTCCTGATACACAAGCCTAAAAATAAATTCAAAATCAGTCAGTCATCATTTGATGATCTATCTCTCTCCTTTCTCAGCTTATATGAACACTCTTTGGTGCGTGTGGTAAACCTAAGGATAGTGTATATACTATACTTGCATCCCTTAAGTGCAGATATGTCTGTGTTGAACTGTTGGGATCATTTTATATCTGCTGACTTTAGTGTTTCACTGGCTCTTAACTTCTTTTGCCTTATTACCTTCCATTACAATTATTTATTTAATTTTGCTGTATCTTCTGGAAATAAGTCAATATATTTCCATGACGAGGTACATCTACACAATGGAGTACTACTAAGCGATAAAAAACAAGGCAATCTTGAAATTCACAGGCAAATGAATGGAAGTAGTATAACCCATTCTGAGTGAGGTAACCCAGTCACAAAATGACAGACATGGTATGCACTTACTCATATATGGATTTTACTCATAGAGCAAAATATTCCCAGCCTACAATCCACACCACTAGAGAATCTAGGCAACAAGGAGGACTCTAAGAGAGACATTTTTGGTCCCCTGGATAAGGGGAAATGGACAAGATCTCCTGAGCAAATTGGGAGCATGGGTGGAGGGGAGGGGGAACTAGGAGCATGAGAAGGGTAGAAGAGGAGGGGTGAGGAGGATAGGAGTTAGCAAAAAGTTTGAGTTGGAGGAAGAATAAAGGAGAACAAGATAAGAGATAGAATAATAGAGGGAGCCATTATAGGTTTAAAGAGAATTCATGCACTAGGTAAATGTCTGGAGACCTACAAAGATGACACCAAGTAATGATCTAAGCAACAGAGGAGAGGCTACCTTAAATGCCCTACCCTGATAATGAGATTGAAGACTAACTTATATGACATCTTGTAGCCTTCATCCAGCAGCTGGTGAAAGTAGAAGCAGACACTCACAGCTAAACACTGAACTGAACTCTGGAACCCAGTTGCAGAGAAGGAGGAGTGATGAGCAAAGGTATCAAGACCAAGATGGTAAAACCCACAGAAACAGCTGACCTGAACAAGGGAGAGCTCTTGGTCCCCAGACTGATATCTTGGAAACCAGCATGGGACTGATCCAGACCCCATGAAAGTGGGTGTCAGTGAGGAGACCTCGGGAATCTATGGGGCCTCTTGTTGTAGATCAGTACTTATTCCCAGAATAGGAATGGACTTTGGGAGCCCATCCCAAATAGAGGGTTACTTCCTGAGGCTAGACACATGGGGTTTGGCCTAGACCCTATCCCAAAGAATATGACAGACTTGAAGACCCCCTATGGAAGGCTTCACCCACCCTGGGGAGCAGAAAATGCATGGGATAGATAGGGTTTTAGTTGGGGGAGTAGGGGAGGAGTGGAGGGAGAGGGACCTGGGATTGTTAGGTAAAACAATCTTGTTTCTAATTCAAATAAAATCTGAAAAAAAGAATATGTCACTTATTCCAGATTTCAGGAGATATGAGGATATATGTCCCTCTAAATCTGCAATTTTACTCAAGAAAATCTAAAAGTATTTTCCTCACCCAATCTGCCTACCTCAATTCCTATATTCTCCCTTCCTTCCTGCATTATTTTTTCACAACATTTATCCTCTACAAAATAAGGAGCACACATAAGTAATTTTCCTATTCTAGCTTTACACATGAAATGATTCTTCACTTAGCTAATTAAGATGAAACATTGACTATCATAATTAAGTGATAGTGCTAGAGTCATTACAGAAAGCACACACGAATTAACAATTCAATTGCTCAGAACATGGCAAACACAAATATCTAGCACTTAAAGAAAATAGTTAAAAAAAAAAACACTTGTGTTGAAGTTTCATCAGTGTTTAACAGTCCTAATGTCTTCAAGGCAAAATTCATTTTACACCTGTCTCAGTATCACACATTTACTCAGTCTATTTTGTACTGAAAAGTCTACATGAACTCCTCTGCAATAAAATTTAATTTTTGTTAAATTAAATATTTGTTTAAGAGTGAAATAAAAATAATTAAATGTGGATTGTCTGTCCTTCAAAATATGTGATACCTAAAAATTGGTATCAGAAAACTATTATATTTAAAAGAAACTATCCTAATAAATACTGTCATAGAGTTCATAAATAAAACAGTAGGAATAAAAAAATCTAAGTATCAATGATCCAAAATTTTGCTTTCACCTAAAATTTTCTGTGTTATAGAAATTCAAAAGCTTCAGAATAACTAAAACTGATTGAGGAGAAATATAAATGTGTTAAAGGTTAATTTTACTGAGTACATATGATTTCTCTTGTTAATGCATTTAAATTTTCTAAAATACAATATCATTATATTACATCCATTCTTTCCTCTTATCTAAGAGATTCTCTTATCTGTGGGCATAAGGATAAATTTTATAATGTTGTTAGGAATTTTGCTGGCCTAATAAAGTGGAAGTATTATATTCTCTCCTAAGATCCTTTACCTCACTAGCCCAGAGTAGTTGACAGTTTTAATACTAGGAATAATGTAGTAATAAAGATGTAACAGCACTGGCATAGCTTCTGACATTTCTAGGAGACACAAACTTACAGAAAAAATTCCAATTTTTCTTTCTTAAAATGTTTCTGCCCCTCTTCCACCATAATCCCTAAGCTTTATATGCATGAGTTACCTTATTGATATATCCATTGGGACTGGGATCTGCATTTGGATGGGTTTTGGCTTTCTATGATGGTTTTGCTATGTTGGGAAGAGAAGTTTCCTTGATGAGAGGTGGCATGTGCATTAGTTTGTGGGTACAGACTGTTTAAACATGAGATGAAAAAGGACAGCAACAACAAATATGCTAAATTGGACAGAGGAAGACCCATGATGTGCCAACCCTACATAATGAATTACAGAAAATTGAGGAATGCTCACAAAAGAAGAAATAGTCTTCCCCAAAAAAGAGAACAACAACAAAATATCCAATTCCAAATGATTGACCCTGAGAACCTATATATAAATTTCATTATACAGAAGAAGCAGGTTATATTTAGGAATATATATATATATATATATATATATATATATATATATGAACCTACATATATATGCAATCACAATTAATTACAAAGAAGTCATGGATTTGAAAGTAACAAATTAAATGGTATATTAAGTGTTTAAAGGAAGGAAATGAAATGGAGAATTGATGTACTTATATTGTAATCTAAAAAAATAAAAGAAATAAATGCTTAAAGATATATAATATTGATGTTTTGACATGAAATTACTCTAAATTGAAACATGCTATTATATCATAATTAAAATCAATATTTATTTGACAATGAACATTAAATAGAAATATCCAAGATTCAAAATTTGGAATAAAAATAAAATGAATTTTTGACAGATGGAAGAAACATAGTATTCATCAACACAATTGTTGCAGTGAATGTGTAAGTTGTGAATATACAAGAGAAAAACAAAGAATGGATTAATAGAAATCATATAAAAGGTTATTTCTTATATTAAAAGAGAGGTGAGATGACAACAGAAAGAAATATGCATTGTTAACAATCTCTCATTTCTTTTTTAAATACATTTCATTTAAATTAGAAACAATCTTATTTTATCTATCAATCCCAGTTCCCTCTCCCTCACTCCTCCCATTCCCCCCACTTATCCCCCATCTATTCCACAGGGAGGATGAGGCAATCCATGAGGGACCATCAAAGTCTGTCAAGTCATTTGGGGCAGGGCCTAGACCCTTTCCTGTGTATCTAGGGTAAGAGAGTATCCCTTCTTGGGGAATGGACTCCCAAAGTCTGTTTGTTCACTAGCGATAAATACTGGTTCCACTGCCGGAAGCCCTATAGATTCCCCAGGCCTCCTAAATGACACCCACATTCAGGGGCCCTGGTTCAGTCCTATGTTGATTCCCCAGCTGTCAGACTGGGGTTCATGAGCTCCCAATTGCTTGGGTCAGCTGTTTCTGTGGGTTTTCCCAACTTAGTCTTGACCCTTTTGCTCATCACTCCTCTCTCTCTACTACTGGATTCCAGGATTTTGGCTCAGTGCTTGGCTATGGATCTATGCTTCTGCCTCCATCCACTATTGGATGAAGGCTCTAGGATGACATATAAGGTAGTCATCAATATTATTATAGGGGAAGGGCATTTAAGGTATCCTCTCCACTAATGCTTAGATTATTATTAGGGATCATCCTTGTGGATCTCTGGACATTTCCCTAATGCCAGATTTCTCTTTAAACCTAACAAGAAAAGAGATACCTTAACAGAGGGAGCCATTATAGGTTCGATGTCTCATTTCTTAATCTCTGTGATGAGAGAATTATTTTGATAGGCATTAGTAATTTTTCAATACATGTACATCTGTGTTCATTATTTTCCATGTTAAAGCATTGAACAAGTCACTGCTATGGCTGAAATTTAGTGATACAAGAACATAAAAATGCTCTTAGAGAAAAAAATCTATTCTCCACCTCAATGCTGCTAAACCCATCAGCTAAGTCTGCTTTCTACATATATTATCTTCAAACTGTCACATAAACATTTGCTTTTTTATACCAATTTCTTGGTTTCAGTTTTCAAATTTGTAATGTCTCCTTTGTGTGTGTGTGTACATTTTGGTGCATTTTTCTATGTGTACACATGTGCCTCTGATGTGTATCTATGGATGTGCAAGTATGTGGAGATCAAATGCCAGAGAACCAACTTAGGTAGTTTTTCCTTAGGGACTCTCACTTGCTGGTAATCTGACTATTCAGTGAACCCACTGATTTCTGCTTTTTCTCCTGCTGTATCCCTACCCCAACCCAAGAATTATAAACACACACACTGATTCTTTGCCTCAAACTCAATTCCTCATGATTCAAGGAGAAAAGCTGATGTTCTGAGGTATCTACATAGCCTGCTCATCGCTATTCTTTAGGAAAGCACAATAAAATGACACTAATTAGGTGCTAAATGTTAATCCACATAGCTTACTCTAGGAGTAATATTAGATGAATCAATTTTAATGCCATTAGAACTCATCAAAGTTGTTTTAATTCCTTACTAGAAGCAATCAAATACTTGCTATCACATCCCTTGATAATAAATATCATGCTACATGTATTTCCTAGATATACTGGATGCACCAAAGAGTTGTGCTTCACAATTAGCCCTGCTAAATAACATTTTAAAACTGGTATCATCAAGGAGAGAAAAGCAAAATCTTTCTTACATTTTTGCAGTCCTTAAAACCCCTAACCCTATGCTACTTATTTATATAAGCTGTACTTCCACCAAAATACTAGAAGGCTCAAGCCCAGGTACTACTCCAAAACACTTTCCCCACTGGACAGGGAAACTAACTGGGAAAAAGAATTTGCAGTATTATTGGTCTATACCCTTCCTACAAATGCCACATAATCTTCAATCTTTACTTAAAACTCCTCCCTTATTTAACTTACAACATATTTAAAATTCTTCATGTGCCAACACCTCTGCTGTAAAATTACACACATGACAAAAATTGTTTTCTGATTCTGGCTGACTTCACTAACCATGATGACTTTCAGTTCCATGCATTTTGCTGAAAGTGACATAAATTCATTCTTCTTTATTAATGAAAAACAATCCATTATGTTTATGGTACATATTTTCCTTATCCCTTCATCTCCTGATGGACATCTGTGATGATTTCATTACTTTTCTATCATGAATGGTCCTGCGATTAACATGAATATTTCTACTGTTCCAATGCTAACTTTGATTATTTTAATTATATAACTCTGAAATTGCAAATTTATTTTAATATGATATTCATATATAGGCACTTTAAATTACTAGACACTGTAAAAATCATGTACCTGTATGTAGTAGGCTCTCAAAAAACTATAATTAATTTGAGTTCACTTCTCTCCAATTCTAGAGAACATGCTGGCACCTTTCAGATGCTTTACTTTTAAAATGTAATCATTTATTATTCAGAGGAAATGTTTCACATTTTTTTTAAAAAATATAAAATTTAAATATTACATACCCCCTGCCTATCAGTGCCCGAGGCAGGAGGAAGAGCTGGCTCAGAGGCCGTGAGAGCAGGAGACTTTCCCTGCCTACCACCAACTACAAAACCTCTGGACAGCAGGCCCTGTACTTCAAGTGGGCAGAACAATAGAACCAACCCCAATGGTGCTGGTGTGGGTGAGCCAGCCCAGATGCTGTGACATGGGAGAGCTGTACCCAGTACTCATTTGTCACGTGGCAACATGTATTCCCCCATCCCCACACCAATGACCGCCCTCATCAACAACCCACACCTTACCCCACTCCCCCAACTCCCAAACCCCTCAGCCCATCAGTGCCTGTTGTAGGTAGGAGATCTGGCCTTGAAGTCATAAGAAGCATCCCTGTTTCTCATCAGCTACAACACGAGAGAGTGGCTCCTATGCCATGCCTGGGCAATACATTAGAGCAGACCCTGAAGGTGTAGGTGTAGGGGAACTTACTCTGAGGTCATGAAAGCCTGAGAACTTACCCAGCCCCTTGTGCATGGCTTCAAGGGGTGAGCCAGCCACGGCAATGCAAGAGAGCTCACCCTTGTGGTGAGGACAAGGGAGAGCTGTCAGCCTGACTACCCCTGAAACTACCCAGGCCCAGAAGAAGAGTTAAGTTTAGGCCCACCCCAACATCCACCCCATCTGTGATCTGCTGGAGCAAGTGAAGGGACTGGTCCAACAGACCCAAAACTGCAGGATCGACACAACACCAGGCAACAACAGGAAAACCAAGAGGAGTTCCACTGCGAGCCCATCATGGATAGTGTAGTAGAAGCCAGAGGCCTAGAACTAGACCAATGACTCCTTTCAATAACACTTATAAGTAAAGATATATGGAAAAAAGGGTATACTGAATAACTCACGGTGTCACATTACAGATTCCATGAAAAAGACTGATTTTCCTTCTCTCTTTTTCGTTCTCTCATTAAATTTTATTTTCTTTTATTTAAGGGGAGGCAGCAAGGCCTGAGGTCATATATAAAAGTGGCAGGACAATGAACGGGATGAAGATGCTGATGCGAAAGACACAAAGAATAAAAAGGAAAGTGAAAAAATTGAATATTATGCTCTATGATAAAAACGTAATTGTTTTATTTCTGTACTTTAAAAGTTTATCTTTTAGTCTAGTCTACTTTTTCCACTTACATATTATAATATCCAGGGAACTTCATCTATAAGTTATATTGAATAAAAGTATTCTTTTTTAATTTATTGTTTTTCTTTTTTATTTGAATTAGATACAAGATTATTTTACATGTCAATCCAGGCTCCCACTCTCTCCCCTCCTCCCCACCCCACCCCACTATCTCATATCCTTTCTGCTCCCTAGGGGAGGGGGAGGCCTTCCATAGGGGGTCATGGGAGTCTATCATATCCTTTGGGATAGGGCCTAGGACCACGCCCAAGTGTCTTGGCTCAGGGAGTATCCTTGTATGTGGATTGGACTCCCAAAGTCCACACCTATACTAGAGATAAGTACTGAACTACTACAGGAGGTCCCATAGATTTCTGAGGTCTCCTCACTGAAACCCATGTTCCTGGGGTCTGGATCAGTCCCATGCTGGTATCCCAGATATCAGTCTGGGGACCAAGAGCTGTTTCTGTGGGTTTCACCAACCTGGTCTGGACCCTTTTTCCCATCACTCATTCTTCTCTGCAACTGGATTCCAGTTAAGTTCAGTGATTAATTGTGGCTATCTGCTTCTACTTCCACCAGCTGTTGGATGAAGGCTATAGGATGGCATATAAGACAGACATCAATCTCATTATCCAGGGACGGCATTTAAGGTAGCCTCTCCTCTGTTGCTTAGATTGTTAGTTGGTGTCATCTTTGTAGATCTCCAGACCTTTCTCTAGTACCTGATTTCTCTGTAAACCTAAAATGTCTCCCTCTATTATGGTATCTCCTTTCTTGTTTTTTTCTTTTCTTCCCCCGACTCAACATTTGTGTTCCCTCATCTCCTCCTCACCCCTCCTCTTCTCAGGAGTTGAAGACACACTAGGAGAAATAGAATAAAAATATTCATACACTTTTATAAGTTTTTTTTTTCTGTCAGGAGAAACATCA